>NW_020450706.1:357693-401134 GCF_003343035.1 Apteryx rowi
CCCTCCCCTCCCCTCCCCCTCGGCTCGGCTCGGCTTGCGCGGCCCGCCGCGGCTTCTGCAACTTTGCGGCGCTCCCGGGGAGTTTTCCCCGTGGACGCTTGGCTAGCGAAGGCGGCTCGGCAGCGCGGTGGCCGGGCCGGATTCTCGGAAAGGCGAAAGTGGTTTGCCGCCTTCGTTTGCTTCCTTGGGATCGGCAGCCCTTAAAGCTTTCTCCTTTGGGTAGGACGTGTTTTTCTGTTTGCGTTGCTGGCAGCGCGCCCCAGTCAGTAGCTTTGTAACTTTACGTTCAGACTAGAGATGTTTGCGTGCCTGCTACCTGCTGCCCACCTAACCCGGTGTTTGTGCCGCGTGTCGCTGAGATTGACCTTTTCAGGGTTTTCCAGGACGCTCGTCGTGCTGCTTTCCGTGAGGCTGTTGTCGAGTGTCTGTGCCACAGGCTGCCCAAAAGGCTTCGCTTGCTGTGTTGTGCCTCTAACTTCATTTGTTGTGGCTTTTATTTTTACCTCGGACTGTCGAGAAGGACGCTCATAATCGCTTTTTGGCTAATTCCTTTTCTTGCTTCAGATGCTTAGTTGTGGTGGAATTCAGGTTAGAGAATGAGGGAGGTTTGGGGGGAAAATGGGACAAAGGCGGATTTTTATGGTGCGCAGTAGTGAAAAGCCTTTATGTTTTATTGCATGCGTTTTTGTACATGTTGTTTCCCGCTTCCCTTAAAATGCTGCTGCAGGTGAGACATGAAAGGATTATGTGAGTCTCTCTGCCATTGCAGTTGTCGTTCTTTCGCAGAGAGTGAATACCTTTTTCTTCTATCTCGTTAAGTGTTTTCAGTGCAAATAGAAGCAAAGAAGATACTCAAGAGACAAATCCATACAGAAGAGTTGTTGAGCCTGTAGGTAGTAATCTGGTGGCAGGGTTTACGAGCTGGTGGTAGGACTTGGCCGTGAGGGAGTAGTACTGTATCGCTCTGATAATTTCCTCTAATCAGTTAAAGGAGCTTTGTAAACAGAAGCTGGAGTGAGAGCCACTAGAACAGACGGAGTGCTCTGAGGTGAAGGGGAAGAAATTAGGAAGCTTACTTGATTCTTTATTCCTCGTACCTATGATTTAAAACTTCAATTTTGATACGTAGTGTTGTCCCAGCTGAGCAGGTTCTTGAAATGGTCTGGTTTTGAAGTCTCTTGTTTAGGGAATACTCTTAGGGTCTTTAGTTGCTCTGAAGGAGGTGAATGGTGTATCTTTGCTCATCTGTATTTTGATTCTGTTCAGGAGCTCTGAGCATTCATTCCTTTGATTTCTCAGGGACCAGCAGTGGTCCTTCTCTGCCTTCCCTGTGTATATCCCTCCATGTCTTTTTGGGGATGCTTTAGAGCTTGAGGTGTCCCAGTGTATTATGCTTCCGACCACAGAAGTACACAATTACAGGGCAGAGCAACGAGACCCTTTTCCTGGTATAATGAGGGATAGTATTTGCAGTGAACAGTTTGGGTTTATAAGGATAGCCATGTGCACCCACAAGAGCGTCTTTTGTCCTGATGTGACTGAGGACTCGTATTCTTCCTCTCCTTTTTTTGTACTTGTTGGATGCCTGAAGCATCAGTTGGTGTTGACTTGGCAGTTCTGCTTGGACATAATGTATAGTAATCTTTATGTGTGGTTATTGTCTAGCAAAAATAGTAAAAGATTAAAGCTTGCTTCTGGTGAGCTGAAGGCAGTGGTTTTTAGGGACCTGTTTTGAGAGCTATCCAAGAAAGCTGTCTTGTCTCCTGCTGAGAGTACTTCCTCACTGCTCCTTAGGGTATCTCACAATCAGTAGGTCTTCTGGAATCCCTTATATGAGGGAGGTGTGGATTACCCTTTTCGTACTTGGCATCTGGGAAATTTGGTTTACTTYAGACTAGCGGTCTCTGTAAGCTCTTTATAGGCTAAAGATGAAGCATCTTAGTGGCCATCTCTTAGTCACTGACCAGAAGATACTGCACTCGAATGAGTTCTCTTGAAAACCTTGGTATCTTCCATAGGCGTATCCTCAGGTATAAGCTGTCTTTTCAGATTTACTGCTAGCTGAAGGCACTGTCTAGCTTCTGAAACGTGAGTTTATTCCATCAAAGGAAAAGATAAAATTCACTGCATCTTTGAAGCTATTTCAGAAAGACAAAAAGTACACAGCTACCTGAAGTTCTTAAGCTTTGTTACTGGCTGCTCCTTCAGAATTACTTGTGGCTGAGGGTGATGGTCCTTCTGTTTAAAGGAAAATATCAGGATAGGCACCCAATGCAAATAAGTTTAAGATGGGTGAATGTAAGGAAGATCTTTTCTTATGACTGTTAATATTGTGGTAACGTTGCACTTTGGTGAAAATGTAAATGAGACSTTGTTCTGGCTTGCCTGGAGTGGGAGGCTCTCTTTTGCTCGCCATTGGACACTTTCTCCGCTCTGCAAGTAGAGCGTCTCTTTCTTCCCAGCGCTTGCAGTTTGACTCAAGCTTTGGATTGGTTAGTACTGTCCCACACTCTTAGTTTTAGGGGCTGCTGTAGTAGGCCAGGCTGTTTGGGATTTTTAATAATTGTAAAAGTGTTAGTACAATGTACTAGGAAGGAACTACATTTGAAATGGAGAGATGCTCACAAATGTTTTGCTAGAAATAAGGAAATTCTTTTCTGGACAAGTGTGGCTGGCTTCTACATCTTGTATTTTCTGCCTAGATGCTTTTTAGACCTTCAAAATCTCCTGAATATATACTGGCTGGGCACTAGTCTAGGAGTAAATATTTTTAGGAGTGTGTCATTAGCAAGACGTGAGGCCGTGCCCTGTTGAATTCACTTTTCCTGTTAACACCTGTGAGGAAGGACTTTGCCATCTGCAGTTTCCATTTGACATGACTTTCGTTTCTTCTGGCTTGTCACTGCAGTGAGTAAAAATACCCAGGAACTTCTAGTTTAGTTTGGAGTTGAATTGTCTGTCTTGTATGCCTTCCAGGAGCAACTGGCTTCAGCTGAAGTGGAAGCTGCAGAAGTCACTGTTAACTCACCTTCTCCTGTCTGTTTGAAGCTTTTTTTGTTGTTGTTTTTTTTTGTTTTGTTTTTTTTCCCCTCATTTCCATAGCTGTTAATGTTCAAGTCTCTTTCATTTTGAATATTTGAAGTGTCTCTTCCTTCTAAAAGCTTTTATTCAGACCAGGATGAACGTGTTTATGGAGTGCTAATTTTARGTGCAGTTCTGTTGCAACTTCAGTTGCTTGAAGTTTCTGAATAGCARTAGCAAAAACTTAGTATACTTGTAAGTGACGCAGTCTCAAAGCGATGTCATGAAACTGAGCTCAGGCTTCTTTACGGCTTAGTAGTTAGAGATGCTACCTGTGCAAGTGTGTCTGCTGATCTTTGCTGTGGTGGTTTTAAAATTTACCTTGTAGAAGTTTAGCTTTCCTGCTGTGTGCAAGTGGCCACATGAACAGGGAAGTACACTGAAATGATGTGAACAAAACAAAGTGTGAGGAAAAACTTTCTGCTAATTTGTCATTAGTAAAACCAGGCGGTCAGCTAGTAGGCAGTGTATGCGTACTACTTAGGTTGAGAACGTCCTTCTACTGCYTTCCTGTCACGTGTGTGACCGGTAGAAAGTTTGACGTTATCTTACTGTAGTGATTTTTGAACTGTGCTACTCAGGCAGGCCTGTGAGGAGTCGCATGAGTTCTGAGAGAGACCACGAATCAAAGCAAGCTTTTTGGTAGGTGTGATTATGCTACAAAGGCATCTATCTACGGTCCTGCTGAGAAATTCATCCCTATAGGGGTCTGCAAGTCCAAAAAAAGGAAAGAAGGAAGAGTAAAAAAAAGGCTGAAATCCACTGGCCTGCAGGTCAGGAAGACAATGTTTGACCAGTCTTGTTTCATGTTCTCTTTACATGCACAAGGATTAAAACCTAAAAAAMCCCCCACTAATTTTAAATGACTTTTAAGGTTAGCTCCATTTAACTGCACAGAGCAAGCTCAGCATAGGAGGAGAAAGGAATGTCTTCATGATTCGCCTTCTCCTTTTTAGACAAAGCACTTTATTACAAAACAAATACCTAACACTTCATTGATTTTTGTAATGTGGCGGTCGTGTCCAACTGTCCAAACATGAGTTTCCACATACCTTTGATTGTTCAGACATAGCGTGGAATTTGGGAARCGCAACCAAAAGCATGGAGGAACCYATCGGTTTTGGCGTGAGCGCTGTACTGAGAGCCTGGCGGATTGTGGCCAGTTACTTACTACCAAGGGTGAGCGGAGGGGAGCGACTGTGTTGGATGCATTGCAGCCTCAGCATGTGTGCCTCCTCTTCAAATGGACTCTGCTGCAGTCTGTGGAAAGATTGCGACTGCTCCCACGGYGTGAGGGAGCTAGGCAGAAGCACACCGAGAAGCAGGAGCATACGGGGTTTCAGAGCACATGGCATTTGAAACACCTGCAACTCATTTGCTGTTTGTTGAGCCGTCATTTGGCCACCCCTGACTCTACGGTGTTCTTTCTGTGTACCCAGCCGTTGCAATTTCTGGTATAACAGGAGTGGTTATGAAAAACTGGAGTGYTGGCATGCTAAAAGAGTCCCTAATTGCTACAGCTGCCCTTTGAAGCTGCTGTTTCTAGAGTGATTTTGAGCAGGTGAGAGGTGGTGTATTATTCTCTCAGACACGCTAGCAGCCCGAGGACTGGAAAGTGCTGAGAGCCTTGTTCCCCCTTTCCGTGGCCCTTTCCACACACAGCACATGGCATCAAATGTTTGGCCCTGTAGAACTGGGCTAGAGTACAAACAGCAACTTTGATCTCCCCCCTCTCCCCCCCGTGTCAAATTAAACATTTGCTCTACTTGCAACAACTGCCACCAGCCCGTGAAAGTAAGGAGCATTGTGTAGGGGTTGGCCTACTTGGAACTACGGTTCTTTTCTGTAATTGAGATTTTTGCGGAGTGACTTAATCTGGGTACAGTGCAGGTTTGCTAATAAGATTACAACTGTTATCTGCTCCAGAAATCTACATTATGAGGGCTCTGAACTGCCAGYGTTGGTTGGAATAGTTACAACTTTACGTGAGTCATCATTTTAAGGGATGAAGAAAGTTAGTTGATCCTGTTATCTCAAGGTGTGGTCGGACTTCTTTGCAAAGTCATGGGATGGTTAGGTACCATTGAAAGGAAGAGGCCTACTTTACCCTCGAGTGTCTGTTGCAGATGTTTTTTCCCCGTGCTGTCACCAGTGCTCGTATGGCTTGCTTAGGGAGTTAAATTGGGAGAAAAATTCATCAGTCAAGAAGTTARAAAGTGCCAATGTGTAAAGAGGGAGGGAGCATACAGGTGGCTAATTTGAATATCCTGTTTCCTAGCTGTGTTTTGAAGTAGGTTTTTGGTTTTCGTTTTTTTTTTTTTCCTTGTCACTTATTTTTCTTCCCAGCAGCTGGATTTTTGACCAGAGTTTGATCAAATTTTACTGGCTTTGGTAGTGGGATGAAGAGCATTAAATAAGAACTTCACATGTAACTGTGCTTCTTTGGATAGCATTTTCTTATGGGTGTTGGTGGGAAAACTRTCTTTCAGACTGTAATTCTCTGTTTTCTTCTAGGTTTTTTTTTTTTAGACTTTGCTCACTGTTGAAAAATGGGAGAGATAGAAGGAACATACAGAGTTCTGCAGACTCCTGGCTCTCGTTTGGGTGTCCAGAAGAATACCGSAGTGAGTACCTTGGAGCCAGGACAGAATCTGTCTACTGCAATGGCACTATCACCTGCCAAAACCCATGAGAGGGATCTGCAGATCAAAATAAAGATGTTGGACAACACGGTGGAAGTACTTGACATTGAGGTAAGAGAGGTTTAAACTTGATTTCAAGTACACTTAACTTCACATAATGTAAAGCTTACAGAATGTGCTACTATATCTGGGAAATTTTGAGGCAACATCCAGATAAGGATTCTTGTAGGGAACTGACCTACTTACGAGTAGATAAATGAGTGACGCTTCTGATGTTTTTTAAAAAAAAAAAATCTTTTATATGCAACAGATGTTTGTGTTTTTTAACAGACGTTTATTTGAATACAAGAGCATACAGTAACAATTTTTAGCTGTTAGTTGCGTTGGGGTACACCAGGTATCTTCTGCCAAACTGTTCTTGCTTCCTGAGCCATATGTAGCTCTGCTCGTTTGGAGACTGGGAAACAAAAGGACTTAAAACTTTTTTTATTGTTATTATAAATGATTTTAATGGTTTGTATCCTCTTCGAGTAAACTTGTTTACATTAGAAAGCTTTTGCCTGTTGCTGCATTTTGGGAAGGAGGAACTGGAGGGGGTGCAGTGTTTCTGAAAATCAGTATTTAAAAGCATGCTTGCTTAGCAATCAGAAATCTGCCTTAAGAAATACAAACAAACCGCACTCAAATGGGGTGGCTCTATATTTAAATAAAAAAAAAAAAAAAGGACTTTTTTGTTCTTCATATTCTTTTTTCATTCTCAATATGAACCTCAGACTCTAATTTTAGCCTGCCTAAAGACCTTTTGTTAGAAAACAGTTGTGCCCTAGTCAGGATACCTRAGCTATCGGGTATTCTACCTTAGTGTAAAATTGCCTTTGTAATTAGTACTTGTAGCCTTAACTTGTTGCATACACTTAAACAGGTTTTACCAAATGGAGTAAGAAAAACGTCTGCGGAGCTCTAAGGAAATGGTGGCTTTTCTGTGAGGTGTATTCTACAGACTGATGTCCAACTGTTCAAATCTCGAACGTGAAATCTGATTTTTTTTTATTTATTTTTTTTTTCAGTCAAGTGTGATACCGTGCTTGTATCCTCCTGAGGACACAGAGGGTACAGCAAACCCAGCCATCCCTCAATTACTGTTTAGTGCATAGAATAGCAAAAGCCTCTGGAAGTTGCTGGAAATTTTTTTTTTTTTATTTAGGTTAGAATATCTTTTTAAAAAAATAACTGCTGACTTTGGCTCCCTTAGGTGTGATTTTTGAAGTTGGTGTAGATTTTGGTGGATTTTTTTTTTGTCACTTGTAACGTTGACAACCAGTGCAAGTCTACCATAAACAATTAAAATCAAGAATGAATTTGTAACTCCTAGTTCCCACTTTATTCATGGCGCCAATGACTAGAAATCATCTGTGCATTAGCATAGATGCTTTCCTTCTCTTCCTCTCTTTCCCTGTCAAATTTCTACCAACTTTTTGTCTACTCTTCTCATGTAAATCTTCCATGTGCTGCAGTAACCTTAACCTCTTCTTTTTCTTAATTTATAAATCTTCTTTCTGTTCTTTCTGACATAGTCAAAGCCTGCTTTATTGCTTTTGATCTACAAACAAAATAAAACTTTTTGACTATACTTGCCTCTCAGAAAACCTTTTAATTCTTTTTTGTCTTCAAATTCAGGGATGCTTGCACAGCCTGCAGTTGCATTCTAGAGTTCTGCACTAGTTTCTCTTCTGTTCTGAGCATCCCTTCCTTGATTCTCTTGAGTTGTCATCTGCCCTCGGTAAAGTTTACTACGTTGCACAGTACCTTGTTTTTTTGAAACTGTCTTGACTTGGTTCTCTGTCATCTCCTGTAATATTCTTGATTGCATATCATCCCAGTTATCTTCTTCATTTCTCYCCAGCTTCTGTTACAGGTTAAGGGCAGCTCCATGCTTAATCCCTTGTCTTCTCCTGCAGCACTTCATTGGTAGACTTTTCACTGAACACAAATTCAACTGCAGCTCAGTTCTTAAAGGTGTCTCAACTCTTGACTGTTTCAATCCTAAATAAAATCAACCTTTTCCTAATGCAACTTCATTTTGATATTTATCCATGAACACCAAGCTTTATGTAGCAAAACCATTAATTCCTAAATCACACTTTTTTTTACTTGCTGTGGGTGATACCACAGTCTTACCTGTCTAACAGATAATTTAGGCATTCATTCACCTCTGATTCCTTCATTCGTTTTGGCTGGCTGTCTCCTGCAGGTGCTCTGATTGTTACTGTTTATCCACCCAGGTAAAACCCATCTCGTTCAGGACCGCCTCGTTCCGCGTCTTGATTGTTGCAATAACTTTCTCTTTGGCCTTAGCCAGCCCAGTCTTGCCGCCTATATGCCCATTCAGCATGTTGCAGCCCAAGTCAACTGCTCGGTTGTTTTTCCTAGCAACTGTTACTGCCTGCCTGGTTTTTTGCATCCTGCCATTGTTTCCTGCTCTTTGTAGCGTCAAGTAGCTAAGTAGCTTATCTCTGCTTTCAAGGCCCTCCGTGGCCCTACCTGTGGTTTCTTGCAAGAAGATACTTGACTCCGTCTCCTAATTGGGCCCCAGTGCAGTACCTTTGCTTGCTTGTTTGTTTTTTTGCCATGACTACAAGAGGTTTCCAGTACTTGTAAACTATCTTAGATTTCTCCTTTTACTTAGAAAGCTCTCTCTGGCTATGACATTCTCGGAAACATCTCAATTTGGGCAACTAGTTTGCTGAGACAATTATTATCATACTGTTCTTTAGGTTGTTCGGCTCTGATTGCCCTCTTRGTCTCTTGCCTTACATTGTAAGGGATAAGGAGAAGGGGCAAGCCTTTATCTGTAGAGCATTTAACACAAAAAGGTCCGTAATCAGCAACTGTAGCATTAAAGAGTCCTAGTAATACATTACCTACATTGTTTGTTTTTGTCTAAATAACATAGCAAATGATAGCACTTTGGAATGAGATATCAAATGATAATCCGCTGCCTCCTAATCTGCTGAGTGGACTGGTGGTAGGGCAGTGGCAGGTGACCGCTGTTTGTGAAGGAAAATTGAAATTTTTCATTCAGGGATGGAGGGCAACAGTTAGGAGAGGTCAGCTGTATTTGCTAGATAGGTGGTGTGGTCTTGAGTAGCTGGTCTTCTGAAAAAGCAATGGGAGAAATTCATGATTAAGCAGGTGTCCTAGGCAGGTCAAGGTTCTGATTGTAGTGAGACCTGCCCACTCCTTTTTGCTTTTGGAAATTTTGTTCACTGAGTCTGGGAGTGAAAGGCTGTGTTGTCTTCGTTATCTATTTTATATWWAAAAAAAAAAAARAAGTTCCATGTGGTTTGTGTTTATTGATTCAGATCAGCAACAGGAGTTTCTGAATGTACCGGGACAAGAGCTCTGTTGTGGAGGGTTTGAATATGAAAAGATGCAAATGTGTAAAGACCAGATGTCCCTTAACAGCTTGTGTCTAAGCCTCCTAGAAGAAGAAAACAATGYGTTTTAAGTGAGAAGTTAAGTGAGACTTCCGAAAGTGTGGGAAGTTAATCTGAAGATATGTTTTTCCCAGGCAAGTAGCACTGTCTTACTGGTGAGCATGGACCRTGCTTGCATATAAAAGTTTATTAGAAGAACCAGAAACTGGCTTTTTGGTCTGGCTGTGATCTTAAAATCTCTGAAGACAGGGTAGGAAAGGGAGTCTGTAAAGGGAAGCAGAATTGAGGACCAGAATGAACTATAAAGGCCTTTTCCATATATGCTGTTGGTACTGCCTGCTAATGAAGATGTGGCTTATGGCAAAAAGCWTTTTTTTTGTCTGTTTAAATTGTTTTCCTCAGTGTCTTAAAGAAATGTGGCAAATAACTTTTTACTGAAAAAAGTTGCATGTCTGCAGAGGTTATTTATCAGCAYAATTTTATGCTATTTGGAAATATGTTTGTTTTTTTTATTGAAGTAGTCAATTTGAGGGGAAGGGCTGCTTTTTGTGAAGTTGCAGGGAAGCTGATGTAGGAACTTYGTTAACTACCTTGCTTCAGAAGCTGCCAAAAATGATCCACATTGGCCATTGTAACCCTATGGGATAAGCCAGTAGTTAGAGTAGCCTCAATAAAGATCTAATCCGTACGGGCTTTTCTCTGTTATTCCTTCCTTTCTCCAAGGTGCATCTAAAACGCTTGCTTATCTTGTGGCAGGCATTGGTGGATACACTTRTTTGCTATCTCTTCATCATTGCTTACAGCTTTTAATTCACCAAAGAGCATAAAAGAGACYGATAAAATAACAAAATCGGTGGGACAATAACAAAATGAAAAGGAAAGTCTTTCGAGTTATTGTTGTATCTAGAACAGTTTGTTAAAAGYTCAATATAGCTGAAATCCACTGCTTTTTGTCCACCTATTGCTCTGTCCACACTTACTATCTGTATTGTAAGGTTTTATTTATAATTATGAATTTCTTTAWAAGAGGGAGACATTCTTTAAAGTATGCTGTGGCAGCATACTGGGGAATCTTCTTTGAATTTTAGGAGAAGGAGATTTTCTTAAGTGTATTCTAGACTATAAAAACTGAATTGCGGGTTTATGCTTTCTCCTTTTCCTCCCCAAATGGTAAGCAAATGAAACGTATGCATCCAAAACTAGATTGGAATACTAATTTTTTAATGAGAGTTTTTTCTCCTCTTTTTACAGTCAGCTTGTTTAGTTAGTTAAAATCTTGCATGTGCTGTATCGAGGAGCACTTATCCTCTTSCCTCCAAGTTAAGCCTGTTGAAACAGGTGGTTTTGCAGACTGCTGGGGCATGGTTGGCAAATTTAAGTTACTTTGGACTTTGAGCACATCTCAAAGAAAAAGAGGTTTCTACAATAGAAGTTCTGCCAGCATTCTCAATTTTCTTAAGAGATTAAACTTAGAGGCCTTTGGTTGGCATGAAAATATGGCAGACTTAAGTAGAAGTGTCTGGGCTGTGTTTAATTTGCCAAAATGACCACTTTAATTTTACCCAGAAATATTATAATAGTCTGGGGCAGATTCTGAGAGACAGTAAAATCTCCTGCCACAAAGGGCAATTTAGGATATGGAAAGTTGTTTCATACTTGCTGAAAGCCTTTGCATTGATTTACAGTAAAGTTACAAATGGAGTGTGTTATGGTGATAGATATATGGGCTGTCAGACGCATAGAATATGGCATATATGTCTGTGTTAGTGGAAACAGTTGGTCTTTTTATACGACATAGCTGGAAAAGGAGTGGTACTGGTGGTAGATAAGACTGATAATATCTTAAAATCCAGGTAGTGAAATAGTAGGTAGATACCTTTATTCAAAGAGAAAGACTTTATATATATATATATATATGTGTGTGTGTGTGTGTGTATATAAGCACACACTTTATAATCACTTGCCACATCTTCCAGCTGTTTCCTCTGATGTAATCCATTTATTTTGGGTCTTTTACTGTCTGCCTCTCTCTGGCCCAGTTTTCTCCTTGCACTAGCTTGTAAGGCRTTGAACAGAACTGATGCCATAATGTGATGTTTAATCTTTAGTCTATATATTGTTCCTTATGTAGGAAATACATTTGTGTCTGTAGGACTCTTAACAGCTATAATAAAATTATAGCACAATTCTTAATGTTCGCCAAAGCTAAGTGGGTCTGCTTCATCTATTCAATGGGAAAAACGAAGCTAGAACTCTTGCTCCATTTTATTCTTTGTCATGTTGCTTTGAGCAAATTGTCTGTTTTGGTGGGTTGTTTTAGTGTGTTTTTTTCCCCCCACTATAACAAAATAACTTGCTTTTCAATGAAACATAAGTATTTGTTAGTGTTAGACACAAGTTAATTTACTCTTTGCTTTATTTTGGTTTGAATTTGCCTTAGACTTCAACTAGCTTTTGTTTCCTGTGCTGGAATTTCAATTTTGTCCTGTAGTCTTGCCACGCTCTGAAGTTAAATAACGTTTAAGGTTTCCACTGTGAGTTAGGCTAGTGCAGGTTTTTTTGTGCTATAGAACACGAAACTGTGCCTCAGGAAATTTTTTTTCCGGTGTTTCCCCCCCCCCTCCCCCCCACACTTTTGGCATTTCTGCTGTGCCTGCTGTTTCCATATCCATTACTCTAGTTTCCCGAAGGTGACTGTATCTTTTCTTATTTTCTTACTTATAAGTGTGTGAAACACAGAGCGTGTTCTGTGTAAGTGCTGTGCTATGTGATTTGGCTGTTTCCTTTCGGTGATCCTGGGGTGCGTTGAGGGGCGGAAATGCTCCTCTTTGCTGCAGTTCGTGAGAACAGCGTAGCCAAATAAGATTTCGCTTTTATTCCTGCATTTTCTTATTAGGTATTGACCAGTCGCGGCTTGTGACTTTTTTTAAGTTGACTCATGTACCTYAAAGTGTGAATCTTATTATTATATTAATAAAAAATTAAAGCACCTTATTCTATACTGAGATGAAAACAGTTACTTGATGTTTACTCTGCCCAACAGTGATACTGTCTTTGCTACTCACCTATATGATGCTTTCTTGGTTTATTTAAATGTACAAATTGCATTACTAAAAATGCAAAATTACTTTTTCTATGGAGGGCCTACCTATAGATATCATTTTCTTTGCAGTTTGCAGGCACCCTTAGTTTGAAAGATGTTGTGAAAATTGCATCTTTTCTGACGCTCGTTGTTTCGGATTAGTGGTCAGCTGTGTGAGCTGTTGACCRTGACTCATTGCATTCTGAGGTCCTAAAATCAGCAACTGCATTAGGACTTTAGATGTTTTTATGGAGTTGTGGAGGAAGCAATCTGAGAGTTTGAACGTACCCTGTGACTTCCTGTGGTCTGAAAAGAATATTTGCAGCCTGTACCCAAGGAAAAATGTTAATTATCAGTAACATCTAGCAGTAACATTAATCCTGTTAAAAAGAACTTCATCAGGGCTAAAGCAGAAATTTTGCAATTGTGAAGAAAAAGGTGCAACTACAAAAATACAGTTACCGTGGAGTTGTAAATAAGATGTTTGCATCCATTAAAAATGGAAAATATGTAATAGAAACGGAACAAATTCTTTGGAAATAATTTTCAGAGAGGTAGTCCTTACTGYGTATCGTGGTGTGGGTAGAGCGGAGAGCAATTTTCAGCTCATCTTCAGCATTTCCCCGCAGGAGGCTTCTCCTGTAGGACGAAGCAGCCCAACTCCTGGCTTTTCTGGCAGAGGCAGCGCTCTGACATGAATCTGCTTTTGTGCCTTCCCCCTTGCTCGCTGTTCATGCCTTCAGACCCTCGTTTCATAAAGGCTTTTTTCCCCTCTGTGCTGTAGAAGTATTAGCAGCTTAAATATGTGGGAAGTGGGAGGACAGACTGCTTCTGAATCCTATTAAGCGCTATGCTAAAAGAATCTAAATGCTGCATTAGTAAGCTCAGTGTTTTTCTTCTCTGACCAGGAAGAAATAGTCAAAATTCCAGAAAGAATCATAGCCAGATGTTTGTCATTGCTCCGTTTTGACTATCCTAAATATGGCAAATAAGCTGCCTTAGACTTATTTTTGTCTAACCTCAGAAGAGAAAGTTAGTAATTCACTATTTGAAATGTGAAGTTATTATAGGGTTTAGAAAGAAAGTAATTGGCGCTTTGCAATTTACCTACTGTTTCATTCTGCTATATATTTTTTTTTATAACCTGTTATTTTGTGTTTGGGGGCTTGAATTTTTTGATGCTATGTAGGAATGTGGTATTGGGTGGGGAAAGGTGAACCCGCAGCCATTTTATTGATAGACATTTGGGCTTTTTTAAGCAAAGATGTGAGCTTAATTTGTGTTATAAAAACAATATACTGCTTTACACGTCTCTAGACATTAGTTGCCACATTAGGTAGAAAGAAAATTGAGTTATAAACCAACGAAGGAAAGAAATTAAGATCTGAATGTTCCTGTAAGAAAAGTCTATTAAAACCATTTCTCTTAAATGCACATAGTATAACTTAAAACACAGAAACCATTTAGTAAAATAAAATCAACTGTCATCCCTGTCCTTGATCTATATACATAGTAGATTGAGTTCTTAACTGTTTGTATGGTTGTGGTGTACTCTAATGAATAAAATTATGTGCATAGCTTAAAAAAATTCCCTTGTATGAGTTCAAAAGAGTGAATTGAAAGACAGTGCGAGAGTCACATTTATTTATTTTAACATAGACTTGGTATAAAGCTAAGCTCATTTTAAGCTATCTTTTATTTATGATAAGCATACCGAGAACTTTGGGCTTGCAATTATTCTGAGTGAGATCTGATAAAGTAAGCCAATGCATAACTTCGCAATCTTGACATACGTGCCGTAGTATAATTCTTGCACTTAATTCCTTTCAGATGTCTTCCTAAGCAACTAATATAGTGCCTAATTCAATGTATTTTATTTAAAAATGGAAAACCTGTAAAGAAAAACCTGTTACCTGTTGCTGCCTTACTAACTCCAGTAATCTGGCGTACTCAGTAATAAAGAAAGGAGATAATGATAGTTTTTGATACTGTCTTCTCCAGAATGCAGATGTTCATGTCTTTTTCATAATCTAATGATGGAAGATGGTGAAAATCAACTGGAATTAGTGTTTGGCCATTCCACCAAAATAACTGAAAGAAATGCCTTATTCCAAAAAGAATGCAATTGTCTGGGAGCCTTTTTTGAATGTGGGTGATGTTCAAACTTAAGTGGGTGCTGGGGTTTCCAGCATAGAGCTGGAAAAGAGAGATGGGTAACTCTGTGGAATATACAGGGGGGAAAAAAAACAAAAAATTAAACCAACTCACAGTCAGCTGAAGACAGCTACAAAAATAAATGCAGTGTGTTAAGCAACAGTTCAGAGAAATTTTTGGTTAGCGTCTTTCTGAAGGAAGGGGCTTGACATTGAACAAGGAAGGTGTCTGCTGATACCCCCCTGTGTTTAGGGAGACAGACCTTTGTAGGCATTTATTTAAATAAACAGGGTTGCGAAAGCTTACCTGTGTATTCAGTTCCTCCTTTTTAACGCAACGCATTTTTGGCAAGAGCTTACGTGTTGCCTGCCTGCCTAAAAAGGTGATAAGAGTATTTAAAAAACTGTGCTGTGGTGATACCTACTATAAAATATGTACTTCTTTAAAACTGTAATGCTGGTTATTGAAAGGGGAAAAAGTTTATCTGTCTGAAAGAGCAGTTATTTCTCTATTAACATGAAAAGTTTTTTTTCTGTCACGCTTTAAAATGTGGGGGGAAAAGGGTATTCAGCTGCCAAACTTATATTGCAAGTTCCGAGACGCTCCTTAAAACTTCATTCTGTCTGAAAAGTTTGTACATGTGGTGCTGTCCCCAGCYGCAAGGTGCGTGGCCCAAACTGCACGGCTCGAAGCTGTAAGATCCAAAGCACAGGGTGGCGAATCAGACTCTTAAAATGCGGATTATGTTCTTCTTTAATAATCTCCTTTCAGGTGTAGCAGAACTTATGTTGCTTTTTTGGCACGGTGATAATACCGTGCCTGGGTTTTGTGCACATGCTTCTGGTTTTTTGAATGCCGTCTTTATTGTAAAAGCTGGCGTTAAACCATCGCTTAATATTAGAAGTTGTTTCTTCCTGGCATTGAGATGGAAGAGTGTAAGATGAAGCATTTTGAGCGTGGCCAGCTGTTGATGCCTCCTGACCACTCAAGCAAGCCGTGAGAGGCAAAGCTTCCGTAAGTGATTCAGAAAGGTACCTAGTAAATTGAGAGAAGCTCATTTTCAGATGCACTTTCCCAGCTTTGAGATTCGGGCTTATACATTTGACATCTCTGTTACTTAAGCTGCTTTTCTTTTCCTCCCGCCTCCACTGACAGCATGTTTAGGCAGAGTACTAGATGGAGTCTTAACCCAAAATTACAGTGGTAAAATATTTGAATTAGGTTAAAAGAAAGGGGGGGGGGAGGACAACTTGATATGTTGAGACTCCCTGTTAGAGCTGTCCTACATGTAGCTTAACTGAAATCGTTGAGGATTAAGGTCACTGTCCCTCTTAGTCTGCTTCCCTGGCAGATTGAGGCAGCTACCTCAAAGCCAGAGGTGTAGGAAATCTCCTGCTCAAAATGGGAAAGTTAGCAGAGCTTCAGTCTTATCTAATCTGGCCTATAGGTATTTATTAACCCATTGCCATGGTATCGAAGCTCTGCTCAAAGTGCAGGGGAGGTGATGTTAGGACAGTTGGAACAATTTTGTTCTTCTACAAAAGAAGCTTATAGCAAAAAGAGAGTTTTGGCCTTTCCTGCAGAATAAAATATCTAACTGGCGCAGAGCATTTATTGTGGCCATCTTATTTCCTTAACGTTTTAAGACGTTTCCTTCAGGTAGGCTTCCCCTATGCACCCGTCTTTTTCAGCGCTTTTTGTGTCGAGTGGAAGATTATGCGTAAAGCCCGTGTGTGTCATCTTGCTTCTCTGAAGATGGTCCCCTTTGATTGCGTTTGAGGCATGGTGGGGAAGGATTGTGGAAAAATCACTTTGCCTGTGCGAGTATTTTGGGTATGCTGTAGAAAGCTGCGATATTTCCGAAAAGTTGGAGTTGCCAGCTCTACCTGGTTATTCCTCTGACTCCCGAGGACTGTTGTGTATTAACACGGTCAAACTTAAACCTCGGTTACTGATATTTGAGCATGTTGCACACATTCATATTCTGGGTTTAGGTAAAGGCACAAGAAATGCAAAATATAATCTGGAGTCTCGTAATCCCTCATAGCCAAAGCCCAGATCAAATCGTGTTGACGGGGGCATAGATGATAGTTATGAGGCAAAAGGAAAATTAATGGGAAAAAGGCTTGCAATTTTAGTAATCTTTTTGTTATGAACAAAGGGTAGCAAAGCATTATCTGTATTTAAAATTACTTTATTATGTGTGTGTGTATATATGAAGATATTGTGTAAGTTCCTAGAGTACATACAGTTTAAATGCATGAAATGGACTGCGATGTTAGTGGAAACGTGTAGAAAAATGTAGTGGATTGCCCAGGTGTGAACAGTCCTATTAATAGCAAAGTCGGGGAGAAAAATCAAGATCATCAACCTCTTTGCTTTTAGTTTCTTAGCTTGGATTGTACTGTTTTACAGCCTGCAAAATAGGTGTTTGCACATTCTGGTATGAAGCTGAATTTCTTGAAGTGGAAAATTGTCAGTACACGGGCTTATTTTGAGAGTGGCTAATAACGACATACTGTCCATTCGACAGCAGCCCGTTTTTACAGCTAGGCCCTTGTTTATGTTCTAGATTATTTTAGCCCCTGAACTGTTTAAAGGCTTGAAATAGTGCACATATTTAATGTTAACACACGGACAAGGCTGAGGCCTCGAAGTGTGCAGTTAGTGTTTGAAGAAGGCTGTCAGTGTGGCATTGCTCTGGCCTTTTGCATTTTTTTGGCAAATTATTTGAAATAGTATGTTTTCTGTAACTGTTTCAGTACTGCCATTAGCAGTACTATTTTCTGGCTTTTCCACTGCTGTGATTTTCACTGCTGTGTGGATTCTGCCACACTAAAGCTTCTGGTTTTTTTTAATGACAACTGTAGCTGCTGTTGTATGATTGTTTCATTATTAGCAAGCACAAATTTGGGTGCCAAATTGCCCGCTGACGAACAAAAACTTAATTGGGAGGTGCCTGGGACGTTCTAGCTTTTCATATGAATTCTTGCATCTCAAAACTGCGGGAGGGAGACGAAAAAGGAATAATTATGATCATCTCATCCCGCATTGCAATTGCAGGTTGCTG
Source organism: Apteryx rowi (assembly GCF_003343035.1). Classification (NCBI taxonomy): domain Eukaryota; kingdom Metazoa; phylum Chordata; class Aves; order Apterygiformes; family Apterygidae; genus Apteryx; species Apteryx rowi. The sequence goes on from NW_020450706.1 coordinate 375,160, forward strand.
TCCCTGTGGATCTAAACATTGATTTGTGTAGAGGTTTGACTTCAGATATCTGTGAAGGGTTTTGGTCGGTGCCTCTGCAAGCTCCGTTATGGGAGCAATATGTAAAGCAATAGTGTCCTAAAACTCTTTCCAATTATGTGTTATAGGATTTTAATTTCAGTGACTTATCTCGAACTACTTTTACTTGGGTAATCTAGTGCTGTGCATGAAGCAAATGTGTCTGGTGTCTTTTTTTCATTTCAAGTAATGAAAGTGGTTATGAATTTTTACTTGACTTTCAGTAATCTTTATGTGGATCTTTTATGTGTTGTTTGTGTTTAGCACTTGGCAGCTGTGTATTGGTTGAATGCTTAATCATTGTGGCGTTTTGATTTTTCTGAGCACACAATGTGTCTTATTTCCAGCGCTTTTCAAACTTATCACGTAGGGACAAAAAATGGTCCTGTTTGCCTAAGTATACATTTCCCAATTTCTTCCACATAATTCCCTCCCTCTTGGGGATCTTTTCCCATGTCAACAAATTATTGTTTTCCTACTTTCAGGCATCCAGCAAGTCTGGCCACTCTGGAAAAGCATGTTGGTTGGGTAGAGCTGGTTCATTTGGCAGTGAGGTGCTTTAACACTGCATGAACGTTTAAATGATCCCACGTTTTAAAGCTAACCTTAATTAAATGAGCCGAAGGCTTACACTTCTGGAATAATTTGTCTGGCTGGATATTCTGGGGAAAAAGAAAAGAAAAAAAAAATCTTAAAAATTAATTTTTAACCCAATATTATTCCTAATATGTAGCATATTTTAAGTTACATAAACGAACTGGCAAATTTTTCTTTGGTCTTACTGTCTCCATATTTGAGTGAGTGAGCGAGTTTTCAGCGCTGTGTTAAAAATACCGTGACACAAATTACTTTTAAAAACAAGCTGGACTGCAGGTAAAAACGTGTACTATCTGAATTTGTAGAGAGATTTTGAAATCTTTTCAGAACAGTGGTGTATTTCCAAAGCTCGGCTGGTTTTACGACAGCTCGAGTCTGCAAGTGAATGTAAAATTAAAATTTTTGAACTAGCGCGACTCCGAGCCGCAGCGCGGATGTTTCTGTTACACTGAGGGCGATGCTTTCCTGTTTTCTCAGGCTGCCTTAAAGGTGTGATGAAACACGCAGACCGAGGGTGTTGGTAGTGATTCAGTTACGGATAGAAGATGGGAAGGCGTAATACAAATTCGGACATCAGCTTTCCTTTATCTCTGTGCGATGGGAAACATTAGGTCCCCTCCCTCTTCCCCCCAACCTTCTGGGCCGAGCTGCCCTCTAACGAGGCCTGAGGAGATGCCTTCTGCCCCGGTCCCGTACGCGGCAGGGCTGACGCTGAAAACAGGCAGGCGCGCAGCCCCCCACCCAGCAGCGAGAGCGCGTTGCCCTTCTGTTCGGCTGCAGTCCGCTGCGGTCAAGGGAGCGTCCTGGGATACAGCTGTGAATGTGCTTTGGTTTTGCGTGCGTGTGATTTTACGCTCCGCACAGGGCATGCTAATTTAAGTTTGCCAGAGTGGCACTTCAATTACAAACGCTGCTTAAAACAGTCTGTGGGACGCTGAAGAAGCAGGATGGAGGGGAAATTCTGGGTTTAGCCTGCATCAGTCAATCAAATCCACCAGTTAACAGGGGTCGAAGCTGCTGTTTTAGCTGTCGAGTGGAGCTATCATAGCAGTGGTCGTGCTCCGTCACGTTCACCCCTCTTTTCAGACCGATTGCTTGGAGACAGCTTGAAAATAGAACRGCCAACAGCATCCACTGGAATTCTTCCCAGTATTTGCCATTTAGTTGTGGAACTTGAACTTTTGGAAATGGACTGATAAGATTAATCTCCTTCAGAAGGGATCTGCTAGTGATTATTTTGGTTACCTTGAAGAAGTTCGCCCTGGTGACTAGGCTAGAAAATTGGAAGAAGCTTTACAAATATGATGCGTGTGCTCTGTTGATTTTTTTCGCAGTTCTTGACCTAATTCTGAAACAAATCAGAGTTACCTTCAGCAAGCAGCAGGCAGAAACTGCAAGTGTATGGAGCAGGGAGGAGGTATTCCTGTACAAGACGGCCAAATCCACTGACCTATTTTGTCAGCTAGAGTTGGGGCCTGTTATTATGTAACGGTGAATAAAGCAAACATATGTTTTTAAAATACAACATTCTTCACAAAGCATTAAAAGAAAAAAATTGAAATAACCTTCTGTTGAAGCTGAAAGTTATTGCTGAATGTTCAGATAATTAAAATAGTATTTAGGCAGGATTTGTTTTGTGACGATTTAAATACGATCACACAGTAGAAGTAGGGTATTGACTGACTGAGCACGTAAAACTAGAGCTTGTGAAATGATAGATCTGTTTTTACCAGGTCCCCATTTTTGTGGGGGGAGAGGGACCATTTTCATTTGCGTTACTTGTTCCAATCAAAGTTGAAGAAGCTGATAAAGTATTGAAAGAACAGTTATTTTTATGTTTCCAGTCTGTGGATTAAAAAGTAGATGTGGGAGTCTAAGATCTTCTTGTTTTAGCCTTAACAATCTTGAAGCTAATGAATGGCATTCCTTGCTATCTTGTATTATTTCCTTTTTTCTAACAGATGTGGTTTAAATGTACACCATGTATTCATAAATGTAGTTTTGTTTATACATGGCATTAAGGATAGTTACTAATAGGGAGTTTTAAAGGTTTTATCAAACGACGTTTGGACAGAGATCTAACAGATTTTAAAAGGGATGTAGATAAACAGAGCTATAAAATCACTGAATTGTTTGTATGTTTCTGGTTAAGAAAGGAAATAACTTTAGTGTAACTACTGTRTTTAGGCATCTTTTTTTTTTAAATTGCCAAAAATGAGAAATCACTTTTTCATTAGGAAGTCTGCTGAAGTGCACCAAAAAGGGGAAAAAAAAAAAAAAAAGTATTTAAACCACGAGGTTTTATTCAAATCAATCCAGGTTACTTTTCATGCTTTTTTGCTGCTAGCGGTGCACTTGCGGCTGGCCGGCTGCAGTGCCGATGTAAAACATAAACTTCTTCCTTTCATGCCTGCGCTGTTTACTGGATGGTTTGGTCTCCAAACAGTCGCAAGTTTTTTGTAACATGAAATCCAAGGTCAGCTGGTGTTTGCTGAAGTTTGGAAGCCGGTGGTTTCTGCAGGTCTGGCTGCATAAGAGTTTCCATTCTATACCTCTGTTTTATAACTCACAGTTTTTCCAAACTCTTGGCTTTGGGACTGCTTTTTTTTTTTTTTTTTTTTTTTTTCCGGCCTAACTGCTGCCAAAAGTGGATTTAGTTTTTGGAAAGTTTGAGCAAGGGCAGCTTGTCCATTTTGGATTACGAGGAGAATGCTCATTATAAAAAAAGTACTAGTGGTTTTCTTTAATGTTAAAATACATGGAAGTAGAAAGTTAAGATGCGTTTAGGGGTTACTGGAAGATGCGTTTAGGGGTTACTGAGGAAGAACTGGTTTTGTTGATACTAAATTATGGTATACTGAAAATCACATATTGTGTGTTCCCAGTTTGTTTTTCTGTCTTGCTAAGCTAAAATGGTACAGCAAAGGGAGGATCTGCCATATAAGTAGTCATATATGCTACTAAGAAAATAGTAAATAGCAGCCAGGATTATAAAACAAAAATACTGTGCTTCCAACTTTGATCTTATTTACATTTCACTCCTCTGTCCTTGAAATTGCTCCCGTTGGATATGTTTACTTTCCTGACTCTGAGTGTAAAAACAAAACAAAACAAAAACAAAAACAACTTTTTCTGTAAAGAAACTTCAGTTTAAAATGTTTGTTTCTATTGAAAAATAATTTCAAACAATCACAGCATAATTTCTGAGAATCTGGAAGATGTATTTTCAAGAAGAGTACAGCACCTGACTCTGTGCTGTGATTGAGGAAGCTGATGTGCACGGGACCAGTGGTATTCTGCTCTCGACTTAGGTTGTGAAGTTGGGCTTTAGAGAAGCACTTGGTTTTATTTATTTTTATTTTTATTTTTGGTCTGCAATTAAAAAAAAAGTCTGACTGAATAAAGACAACAATAGCTACCACCTTTTCATTTCTGGTACTGAAGTGATTTTATGTAAAAGTTACATAACTTTTGTACTGCTATGAAAAATTAAAAAAGAAAAATACGTGCTTATAAGTCATGCTGTAGCGAACGTTTGTTTAAAAGGTTGTCTGTAGGATGACTTCCTTCACACGAGGAATAACTGATGTGCACAGGGGTCTACACTTCAGTTTACGTTACAGTGATTTGTTTATGTGTTTATGTCCTGTGATACTCCCCAAGGGAGAAGCAGCTGAATTTGATCGTGGCAGAGGTAGATAAAAGTTTGGCATATGAAAAGCCACCTCATTTTTTTTTGGTTTAAAAGTTCATCCTCCCTAGGTATGTCAACAAAGCTTAATTCATCTAATACTGACTCTGAACGACATAATATAGGCTACGCTGGAAGGAGTTTTTGTTGCTCATATTGGAGATTTTTCATTATGTATCTGGATGCTGCATTAGCATGGAAGTGAGATCTGCTTACGGTTGACATGAACAGTCAAAGTGATGTTCCAYCCGTAGCGTCGTATGAGACATGGGAGGGTCTGAGCACGTACAGTTGTGAATTGTTTTTATATGCATAAAAACTTGCAGACTGCATGTTTACTAGGCACCAATTTCAAATTTTTCTGTTCTTTCCTTAGCTCTCCTGTGTCTGAAGTGAATTTTGAATTGCCTCTGAATTTCTAGAATACCGGAAAACATGTGAAGGTGCAAGGTTGTCCATGGCCTCTGTTACTTCATACGCATAGGGAAGCTAATATSTGGTCTGCTCTTAGTGGAGCAATTCCTTACGATTCCTCCCCCTCCCCCCGTCTCGTTCAGCTCGCCTTCTAAATATTTCAGTTTTTGCAAGAAAGTTGATGTGTTCCTTAGGCATATAGTAATAATTTTGATTTAAATTTTAAAATCTAATGGCTCTTCAAAGAAAAAAAAATCTCTTAATCTCACTGGAAGCCCTTTATGAAAACTACAAAGCTTCAGCTGAAGTACATGTAGCCTAAATGCATTATTCATTCTTAATACAGGCATGGCATTGCCACGCAGATGTCTTGTTAATGCCAAGTTAGCCTCTGTAATATCAGCATGTCATGATGTCATACTTTCCCAGTTTTAAGAGATTTCTTAAGCTTGATCGAAATACTGAGCTTCAAAAAAAATCTGTTCTACTGAACTGCCTTTTAATGACTTTTTAAAATAGTCTGTAGTTACCCTTAGAGCTGAGTCGCTAGGCATAGGTTTCTCTAGCTGCCTTTCTGTTCAGTTTTTTACACTGATTTTTGTGGAATGCTTCAGCATTAATTCAGTAATATCGGTAGTAGCCTTGGCAGCATAGAAGGAATAACTGAGACGTGCAGAATGGGAAGTATGCCATGTTGTGAATTTGTGTTGAAAATGGGACCTTTCTTATACGCATGAATGGATCCGTTTCTTGCCTGTCATCCAAGTAACAGCCTCAGTATAAGAACATACTTAAAAGATATTGCTTCATGCTGCGTTTATGCGGATTAAACAGTGACATGGAGCTAACCACTACAAAACTTAACTTTCATTTTTGCAAATTGCAAAATTTTAAGAATCTTTTCAGAAAGGATGGTTGTATCTTGGCATATGTGCTAGAAGTAGATAAATGTAACAAAATTTGAGGAAGTAAATCGTGCCAGGAAAGGTTTTCCCACAGTATTTGAGACATAGAATAATGAAAGAACTGTGTAGGTCTCTAGCTTTTGTAATGCAATGAAAACCCATTTTCATCGAAACAGTATTTAATATTATTCTTTTAAAATGTGGCATTATTAATGTTGCTTTATATTTTGATGGAAGTACTATGAAATAAAATTCAGTTCAGGATGAGATTTTTTTTTTTAAAACCTGTTACCATTGTAAATGATGGACAAAATTATAGTTGGAAAGCCCAATGAAAATTATCTTATGTTTTTAACATCTGGATAGTACCTTTATAATTTGATGGAATGCAGCATTTTGCCATACTTCTACTTCTGTGGTGTTCTGCATGATTCTGAATAGTGGAATTCTGGGAATGAAAGGATAAAGCACTGTTTTTTTTGTCATCTGGCTATATGGGGTATTGTACATTTGCAATGGGAGGTAATCAGAAGAGGTAGTTTTTTTGCCAAAATGGCAAAAATACTTGCGCTAATATTTCATTGATCTTTAAATTCTGTAGTAAGATCTCAGTTACAGTGGGTGAAGCAGAACAAGAGTGCGTTTTTACTTCTTTTTGTCCTTGGTTTACATTTGCCCCAATCCTTCAAGGCCAGTGATTTCGCTGTTTAGATGTACTGAGGCTGACCCTGTTGTGGCCTGTAAGGCCAGGGTCTATAAACAGTAACATGGTCCTATCTTAAGACTCAACCACAGCACTAAAAAGGCACAACTAGGTCTTGTAAAGGAAGGAAGCTCTTTGGATTAACTAGAGTCAGATTGCTTACAGAAACTGTGTGTGAAAACATTTCAGTCGCAGTTACTTTTCCAAACAACCTCAGAGAGAATCAGAGAAATGGTGGTTGGTGTGGTTCTCTAGATATCTTGTCCCGTCTCCCCCTTGAAGCTGGACTGTTGCCACCACTAGATCAGGGCAACCATGGCTTTGTGTAGGCAAGTCTTGAAAACATCAGTGATGGCAATCCTGTGGCCTCTTTGAGTAATCTCCTCAGTGCTGCAGTACCCTTTTGGGGAAGGGATGTTTCCTGACATCCGACTTGAACCTCCAAGCGGCAACTCGTGGCTGTTGCCCCTTGCTATATCATTTGACTCTTCCAAGAAGCGTTTGGCTCAATCATCTCTATAACTACCCTACAAATAGTTGTAGACAGTTATTAGATCTCCCTTTAGTGTCTTCTTTGCAAGCTGAACTTCCTTAGTTTCTCCTGCTGGAGCATGTGCTTCAAGCTCTGACTATCTTAGTTGTCTTCTACTGGACCTGTTCTAGTTTCTCCACATCCCTCTTGAATGGGGGCCCAAAACTGGACACCGTACTCGAAGTGCAACCTCTGCAGTCACATAAAAGAGAGGTGCCAATGTGGTGTGGATATGGCCAAAAAGAATGACATGAGCACCCTTTCTAGGAACTGGAGCATGAAGGCAACTGGACCATCGTCAGGCATGAAACTGGTAGAGTCACAGAGATGGAACGCCATTTGAACGTTGTGCATGGAGTGATTGGCAGAAACCTGTGCGACGTTCCTGCTGTCCACTTCATTTGATTAGAATAATTGTAACAGCTGTATATAAACAGCCATGGATGGTTTGACTGTAAAACTGGTATAACTATCACTGAACATCTCTCACAGGTTAACCCAAGTTTATAAATTTCTACAGAAGATGATTGAACTAGAGTTTCTTSTCATTTCACAAATGAGAAATCAGAGGTTTGGTGTTACAGGACACTTTCTGGTCMATGAGGTCTAGAGATTGATAAATCTATCTGCAAAAGACAGGCTGACCTGTCCCATCTTCGTAGACGGAAATACGAGGCTGGTCATGGTACTGCTGCATACCCAGCAGATGTTGCTGGCTATAGAAGATTCCTTCTCAAATGTGTGGTGCTTGTGAACAACAGGCATACAATAAAATAAATGCATGCGTGTCTGTGCCTTACCAGATCCCTACCTATACCAGAACAACCACCAGAGCTCTTTCAGATTTTCAGCACTGCGGAGTTGTCATACTACTACTTATTAAAATGTTCAGAAGAGGTACAGAGATATTTGGCTAAATTGCACCGTTCTGAAAACACCAACAGTTAATAATCTTCCTTTGTCTTGTTAGAAGCAATTGCTATTGAATTTTTAAGAATGTCAGTAATGCAAATAAATGCACTATATTTCTTTGTGTTTTTTAAAAACCTCCTTATTTTGAACTGAGATGGCCCACTCTGTGTTAGGTATTTTTATCTGCACATTTAATTAAATACTTACCGTCCTCTATAATGATAATACTTTCATACTTTTTAAACTCAGAACAGTGTATCTTCTAAGAATCTGCAACAGAACTGTCTGGGCTTTCTGTTTTAATGGGAAAAGATAATGTTATAGAGTCTTCTGGAGTTGTGACTTCTCCAAATAAACAAGGTCTCCCTTGGTGGCACGAATGTGTTTTGCTGGAAAACCTGGTGAACCAAAGTTGCACTGGACACTGTCGCTGTCGTTGTTCCAGAATTGCTTCCTAAAACGCGTATTGAAATCTGCCCCTGAAATGTGACCGCCATCAGCGCGTTTTGAACAGGAGCGTTAATGAAAACAAGCCAGAGGGAGGAAAAGGAGAACTGTTTGGCCAGCAGCTGTGCAAAGAGAGAGGGCAGTGAGTTCCCATCTGTCGTGTGTGAGGGAATCGTCTGAGAAGTGGCAGCCCGGCGCTGCGCTGCCAAAATGAAACAGGGAGCCTTCGCACGTGTTCCCCTCCTCATTCATGGGTGAAGCGGACTCTTCCCTTCCTTCGAGAAGGAATTGCACAGTTAGTCTGTCTCATCCTGTCAGGAACGTATTTTGGATCGGTTCATACTGTATTTTGCTTTTATCAGCCTGAGAGGCTGTAACGCTGGTCCGCTGGCTTTGCTCAGCAAGGCGATTCCTTTAGCTGGCAGTCTTCTGCTAGCGTTTGCGGAGCGGCTGCAGAGGAAAGGACGAGCGATGTGGGCTCTGCACGTGGCACGCGTAGTCKGTTGGACAGTCAAACGCATCTTCGGGTAAGCAGAAGGTCTCTGTTAGGTACTGGAGGAGAGTCGCCCCGGTCAAAGGCAGAATAGGGATTTCAGTGGCCGTGAAACTTTCTCCTTCTACAGCTACAGCACAAGCTAGTCTTCCCTCCGGCTTTTGTGTGTTGCTGAAACAGGTAACAAGGGATATGAAAACTCCTTGCGCCTTCTTCTGTGTGGCCTAGGTGCTTTGATGTCTAAGTTTGTAAATGGTGTTTTTCTTGTGGCAGCTGCTACAGTCATGCAATAAGAGATGCTGAGAGCAAACTTGTGCGTTTTAATAAGCAGATCTAAGTGGTGGCGTTTTGGTGTGTTGTGAAAGTTTCTTGTTTTGCCCTGTATTACCATAGCCACTTTCTGTGGATGGATGTTTTGTGGTTTTGCACCCAGCTTGAGTAAAGATTATGCAAAGGTTTAGTGAGGGCAGGTTTTTTTTTTTTGAGGTGTGGGTTGGGGGTGGGGGGCGTTCGTCGCAAATGATTTTATACAGAAAGCATGGTATGAGAGGAAGGATGTTCAGGTTCCCACTGGTTTCTTTGGCAGAGAACTAGAGCCCTCTTGTGTATTCCTTAATTAACAACAACAACAAAAATCTGTTAATTACACTGGGTTTTCTTGAACATCGTTGCAAGAGAAAAGTTTCGAGAGTTACAATTTTCAAAGACTTTCTTCCTAGAATCCAAATTCTAGCTTTATCAACAAAGGCCTCACGTGTGCTCCCTTAACAACCTTAGGTCCTCTGTGTGCTCACTGGGAACTGTAAATTTGGCCCCACAAAGTCCTGGTTGCAAAGTCCTCCTGCTTTCCTGGGGAGCTGGTTGAGGGTTCTCAGGTCAAGGACAGGTTCTAACTGAGCATCGAGAACTCTGTACCAGCCACCTTTGTCTTCCTTAACTAATTTAGAGTGTCTGCCTACATTTACAGCTCTTTCCAGGGTACAGAAAAGACAAAAGGCCTAAATGAGATATTAGATTAGCCCTGCGGCTTTTTTTTCAGGGGTTGAGAAGTGTTTCTTCACTACTGTACCTTCTGCTGCAGAGAGGAGCGCTCGGGTGTATCTGAAAGTGTAGTTTCCTGGTGGCTTAACCTGAGCTAAATTGCGTTTCAGTTGAATCCAGCCCTGCCTCCAGCCGCAACATTCCCAGCCCCTCCTTGCACTCATGTATTTGTACAGTGAGCTGGTTGAGGGAGGACATCTGGGTTTATAGTTTATGGGGGGAAAAAAAGGTACTAGTTTTTGGATGGATTAATTTGTTCCCCATGTGCTTGTCCGGTCACCAGCGTTGCTGCAGGGAAGGCAGTGGATGGCTGGGGACAGCGAGAGCAGAGTTCTGGCAGCCCCTGCTTCCATCAGCTTAAGCTGTGTGAGAGCCACACCTTCAAGCTACACAAACAAATGTGCTGGTTTTTTGAAGGAACTGCAAATAGTTTGTAGCTGATCCAGTCTGATCTCATAGTTGACCCTACTTTGAGCAGGCAGTTGGACTTAGATGACCTCCAGAGGTCCCTTGCAACTTGAGTTACTCTGTGAATCCATGAAACTTGTTTGCTTAGAGCCATGTCCATATATTGGATATTTAGGTGTTACAGTAACAAAAGTGGTCAATAATAATGTGAAAAATTGTGGCATATCTTACAACTTCTTTACCATAAATTCTAATTCATCTTAATTACTTAATCTCACTATATTTATTTTTACTTTCTTAGTCGAAATGTTATGGACAAGCATTACTGACAGAAGTTTACAAACATCTGAATTTGATCGAATCGGACTATTTTGGAATTGAGTTCCAGAACATCCAGTCATACTGGGTACGTAAAACTTCCTGATGAATTCTTTATAATAAAAAAGTTTGGGAGAATGCAGTTGCTTGATTGTCAGAAGTTTTTTAAATCTGCTTGAGCCTCTTGTAGGATTATCTGTTTGGTTATTGTGAATCTGCTTCACTCATCAGAACAATAACAACTAATAAAGAAGAGGAAGAGAATCAGATTCTATTTCTTGTTAAATCTCTAAAATGCATTAAAAAATTATGTAGTTTCTGATGTTTCCGCTTTCAGGGATGTGGATAAAATCCTCCTTCCCCGTGAAAACTAGCAACTCGCAATGTAGTCTGCAGAGCACTTAGTCATATTACAAGTGTGCAGCGTTTTGTTAGTGTTGATACTTACTTCTGCCTTCAGTTAATTTCTCCAAAGGATCATTATGAACCTCTCGCAAATAAATATTCACTCCAGTGAACATTTGGAACTGCATTTTTTTTTAATCGTTGATCTGGATAAATACTAACATTTTGTAAGTCTCCCAGTCTCTTACCCTGTGCCTTGCAAAGAGGACAGTGTTGCTTTCAAATTAAAATACTCCCCAAAGTTGTCTTTATTTTTCTCTATTACTTTTCCTAGTGTTAGATCTCATATGCAGAAAGTATTAAGAATGACTCAGAACCTGGAGAATGCTAATGCATCCTGCTCTTGAGCTAAGGAACTACAGTGAAGCTTGTTTGGTTTCCGTTTCTTTTGCAAAGCTTCCAAAGTGTGTCTGTATCTAATGAGGTTCTTAAAATCCTCAGCTGTCTCTCGGACACAGAAGTAACTATTAAGGACTGAGCTTAAGCCATCGCTTTGTTACAATCTTTTATTGGAAAAAAAAATAAAAAAGTGAGCATCCAGAGTACTTTGTATTAGCATTATGGCTATTCCTTTTACTCGAATGACAATAGTCTGTCTTTGAAAGTCTGTTCATGAAAACAGAATGAATTTGTGGGAAATGAATATGGAGTAAAACTCGTTATATATCATTCCYGTAGGTAAGAGAGAGGCAAACTATGGAAGGGAAAATAATTGGATTTTGTCATGTCCTCCAGACCTTTTGTAATTCTGTGCTCTGGCTTCTGTGTACAGTATTATGTTTTTGCATAGTTTCTATCTTTCCAGCACTGGTGACGTGCTTTTGCTGAGGTGACGCTTCTTCCTCTGTCCAGGTGAACTTTAAACACTGATCAGTGGGGGTTTCCACACTGATGTGTGATATATGTCAATTCAGGTAGATAAATGCATTTTTTTAAAGAAAAGAGTTGCTGCATTACTACAGTGAGGAAGAAATACATACTCATAAAGAACTGCTTTATTTGAATTTACTTTTGATGTCTTCATATTGTATTCAAATATGAACGTCAGTTTGTAATTTTTTTTCTTTAATTTCAGATTTGGCTGGAACCTATGAAACCTGTTATTAAACAAGTACGGAGTAAGTAATTTAGTTTTAAAAAAAGGAAGTTTTCCTTAATTTGCATCTGCTTTATGCAGGTTACTTTCATAATTACTACTTGATTTACTGGTTTTGCTTTCTTGAAAATTGTACTTGGTAGGGGGTGATTGTGGTTCCTGTCTGGGCATGCAAACTTGATGTTTTTAATATGTAGTATATGGTGGGTGGAATGCGAAATTACTGAACATACGACTCTTGTCTGTGATAAATATCTAGATTGGATCAGCGGCTGTTTAAGCGAAGCATGATGTTTGCAGTGTGTGAGCTTTTCTAAGTTGTCTTGTCTTGTGACGGAAAGCAAAAGGAGGATTCTGGCTTATTGCAGAATAAACATTGTGGGGGAGAGGGCAGTATCTGCAGTCATGACTCGTTTGAGAGGCGATACGCCTTTCAGAAGGACGGTGAAAGCTAAACTTGCCCCTCCGTTGTTCTGTCTTGCCAGACAAAATTCAGAAACTGTTGACGCTCGCTGAATTTCAAGGGAACGGATATTCCCATCTCATTCAGTGGCCATCAGCAGCTGCCTACATTCCTAAAAAAATCCTCCGAATTCCCCTTAGGAACACCTTCACTAAGAGAAGGGCGCTTACGATCTCTCATCACAGGAGTGGCTGCAGCTCCAGAATCACCTCGACTGCAGTTGTGAAATTTGTTTCAACGCTTTGGCCAACAGGATGTTGCAGTGGTGGTGCTATCTTTGCCTTACACTACTCTAAAGAATAATATAACGTGTGCTTTAAAAGCTAAAAATATTTTGAAGTATAAGGTGTGCTAATTCTTCTGAAGTCTGAGGTTGAAAGATTAGGTCCTTTTTTTCCTTAGAAGGGAGTTAAACTGCTCGTTTTCTGCTTCTGATTGTAATGGCTTTGTGGAAGAACAAGATGAGGAAGGTGTGGAGGATTTCTGCCCCTTTCAAAGTCTTAACTGCAAAATGTTGAAAAGTAGTACTTGGAGGTATTTCTAACTCACTCTTATGCCTGAAATTGATTTCTAAAAAATAAGAAATCACCGATTCTAGATGGATGATGGTGCAAGGTTTTTTAGCTTTTATGGTCATGGTTTCAACTTTTACAGTCACTGTTTTCTTAGGGGAAGAGCCAAGCCAGCTATAAAAGCAGGCTTACCTAAGATGTTATATAATACTTTTACTCTCCATTAGTCCACAAAAAAACCCATCATTATTGGAGTGTCATCTTTTTATATATTCCATGCATTTTTGGAGATGGTTTTTGTTTGCTTTTCTAATTTTCCCTTTTTTCCAGTGTTGGAAGGAATTACCTCCTAGGGAAGAGATTTGATGGAACACAGAGAGGTCTGTGATGCAGTAGTGCAGCTTGATTACTCTTTCTGTATCCTGTTTTATACTATATAAATTGAGAAGACTTGGTTTTAGACCACATGCTGGTGGCCATGTGTTCCCTGATGGTGCATATATTGTTCTCAAATAGTCTCAGACCACGGGGATGTGCTGAAATTTGTGGCTGGTCTGCTGTTTGGTGGTCTGCCACCCACGTTACGTTGCTGTTGATGTCAAATGAATTCTTTAAAAGTGTTATTCTTAAGCTGTAGGAGACATCAATCGGTCGTCTGTCACATGTTAAACTTTGTGAAATCATTTTTGTATTTGTGAAGTTTTTGGTAGCTCGGGAGAGAGTGCTTTTTTTAATGCTAATGGAATCCCCTCCTGGCAGTCTGCTATTTTTAAAATTGAAATGAGTTATGACTGTAGAAAGCCTTGAAGATGTCTATGCTTACAAGTAAAATGTTAATTGCATAAATAGTGATTTAAGCTGTTTTTTTAATTGAATCCAATAACTGACGTATGATTGTATATGAGCATCTTCATAAGAAGAATCCTGGCAGTACTGAGCCTTAAGCGGAGAATTAATTTAACTGCTTGGCAATATGTACGGTTCAGAAGTAATGGACTGAGCAAACTGCAATAATGGAAAGATTTTTACACCTGAAAATACAGCTTTGTAACCTTGGCCATATCTCCTTTGGCTTCAGTCTGGCCATTCCCTGGCCGTGTTAGGGTTACCCTTCCTCCGTGCCCCTCTGCCCGGTCTAGGCTCCTTTTGCTTCTCCCATCACCACCGCTGCCTTGCCTGCTTCTCTCCTTCGGGCGCTATTGCTCCACAAACGCGATTTGATGAGTTTGCTGATGCTATTGAGAAATGCCTGAACTCGGCATCTACGAAAGGTCTTTTCCTGTACTCCTCTCTTTAATCAGTTTTGCTGAGGTCCTTGGGGGTTTGGGGGGTGGAGGGGGGGGGGGAAGATGGACACAGCAGTTGGGGATTACTAGATGTTATCAGGGGTTTTAAGTTAATACAGCTCAAACACATGAGTGTATAGAGCTGGAGATTGGTGTATAATTGTATGTATGCAGTTCTGAGTCTTTGGCATAATTATTATAAAGTCTAGATCATTAAAATTTATGTTCCAGTCAGTCTTAGCTAATGGCCTGTTTTGAGATATATAAAACTTTGTTTCATTTGGTGAGGATTTTATTATCAAATAACTTCATGGGGAGTGCAATCAGTTCTATTATAGGACTACTCCAGCACTTTGAGTAAAGCGTTATGGTTTATTGTTCTAACAGGAGTTAAAAAGTACACTTACATGGTTTTACTTATTATGTAAGCATCTCTGTGGACCACAATTTAATATAATATTTATTACTGCAGAAGTCTGATCTGCTGCCTCTGAATAAGACAAGGAACCACTTCAGCTTAGAAAAGGATTTCCATGTTTTGATCCAAATTTTAATCATTATGTGCGTGTATTTCTGCTGAGATGGAGAATTTACAGGGAAGGATTTCATGCTTATGGCATTTGGTTGCAACAAGGATTTAATTTACACATCCGTGCCAAGAGTGAAAGAATGACTTTGTATGTGGGCTTTCAGGGATATGGTATGCAGCTTTCGCGCATGTTCAACATCAGCTTCGTGTTGCTCTCAAGGAAATAAACGGACAATTTTCCACATCTACAGCCTCTAAATATTATATCTTTGAGGAGTTTGTTCCGAATGTCTTGGGATTTTAAGGTGATTTTTTAAGACAATGAATCTTAGCAAATACTGTGAGCTCAAAACTTGGCAGTTTGTTTTCATGGCAGTGGTAACATAGCAGACAGCCCGAATGCTTCAGGAGTTAGACTGATCCCTTTAACCTGTGTTTAGATGTTTAGGTTTGTGTTAAAAGCTTATTTCGAATTCTGGGAAAGCAGCAGAATTCCTTCTTAATGAGTCTGTTCTGGATGAAAGTGCCACCCCCTTCCTTTTCTTCTTCCACGTGGACTTTCCGGCAAGACTGGTCCTCACAAATAAATGTGAAAAATGTCTGAATTGCAGTTCAGAGCACATGAAAATGTCTGTCTTGACTTTCATTTTGGACTGCATTTAGATCCAAATGCATCTCAGTTCAGCTTCCTAATAGGCCCACAATGTTGAGATGGTGTTTGAGTACGTTCTCGGAGGAGTTGCCAGTTTAGGTAGTGCTGTGCTCACCATACCTACACAGGTAGGTTTTTCCTGATTTCCCCCCCCCCCCCCTCCAGATTTGGCCTCCTACAATAAATTCTGCATCTAGCTTAGGACTGGATCCAGTGTTTCTTTACACTACACTAAAACCTCTTTCCTAATTAGAACGGGACATGTCCATGTGCTGAATGGAGGAATTGCGCGATTAAAAACGAAAAGGAGTCACGATACAATGTCAAAAAAGCAAATACGCAGTATTACATTTTTAATTTTTAGTATTACATTATTGTCATTTAATGTACGTGACATTGAGAACTCGGTCCAAATTGCTGTCATAAGAATACTTCCCGGCTGATTGGTGTCATTAACGTGCATGTCTGGTCTAACTTTTGTGGAGGTGTTTCAAAGGCTTGGAGTATTTTCAGAAAATTGATGTATATGTATGTATATATATATATWTTTTTAAACCTGGATCACTAAAAATACTGCTTTTCCATGTGTGATGCATCTCAAAAGCTATAAATGTTCGAGTTTGGTATTAGTCTGTGCCAAATGTGAGCTTTGTGTAACACAGGGTTTTATTTCCAGCTTGCTTTCATTTTGAGATATCCCAGTCCAATTAGGATTAGGGATTTAGTGTTATGAGTCACCAAAGCTTTGGTAATTCTGCGATCTGAGGCTGGAAGCTACTCTTTTGACAGCTGTGATAGTCTTAAACTTTGTTYTCCCAGCTATTTGGCAGAAAGCAAAATTTGTCATTCCTCCATTAGCAAATGAGCACTGCTGTTGGAAGCGGGGATATGGAAATCAGATATTACAGACAGAAAAAAAATCAGTTTACTTTGAGGTTGCTAAGGTTAAATTGGACTTCCATCAAGCTTTGAGAGATCTCCGTGCTGTATGTAAATTAAAGCAGTTTGGCTTGTGCTTACTGACATGCTCCAAAAAAGTTGATTTTCTAATTTGGCCAAGTTTTCCTTGAAACGGCGGGTGGCATGTACAGTCCTAGAGTAAATTAGCTGAGGAGGTGCCTCTGAAGGTCATATGCCAGCTTAAAGCAGGAGCAGCTTTGAAGTTGGATCAGGTTGCTGAAGTTGCCCTTAAGGAGGTAGGTGCTCTGTCAAGAGCGTAAGGAGAAGAGAGGCCTAATAAAAGGAGGGGTCGTCGTCTCTCCTTTCCCGCATCTTCCTCCCTCTTCTAGTCTGGGTCGAGTGAGCAATAGCAGGGAAATTCCAGCCCCACTTCCTCCCTCTGAAGTCAAGAGTCGCATAAGACACTGGTCCTCCTGCTGTTTGTCTGTCCTGTGCTTGGCCGGCTCTGAGTGTTCAAGGTTGACCATCTTCACGTCCTTTCAGGTTACTGAGGGAAGGTGCGTGTCTAGGACAGGTCTCAGTTTGTTACTGTTTTCTGTCCTCATAAGCCCTTCCGAGGTTGAGCGTAGTAGCTCTGTGATGGAAGAAGACTTCTGGTCGTGGTGATAACTGAAAATGTGAAAGCAATATAAGATGAATTTACTTAAAATAATGAGGGGACAAGAGAACGTGAGGTCTAGACAGTGGCTTTGTGTCTTTGTATTTCCTGAGATTTGGGCCGTTACAGTCTCACTGATAACCTTGTAGTAATGAATGTTTTGGTATTGATTAGGGTTTAGAAGACAAATGGACTGCACTGTTATCCAGAAAGGGAGGTCTAGTAATGAAGTCCAGCATCGGAGACTGAGTAATTTGTCATGATAACATCTTGGGAATCGTTGCTTGGAAATTCCTTGTGAATTAGTACAGATAATCTATTCATAAGCTTACAATATACTTAWAAAATGAAGATCGGCTCGTGTTCCAATTGGCTGAAAAATATTAAGTCTTTTCTGTTTCCAAAAAGAAAAAAAAAAATCAGAATGCTGGTATTCAGTCATGGCACAGTAAGTGACTGTGATACTCTGTACTATTCCATCGAAAACGTTGGTTCAATAGCGGGTTGGGAACACTGAGCCAGACGGTTCAATAGGCTGAATTGTGAAGTTGAAAGTTGACAGGGTTCTGGTGCAGTTAAGCTTTTTTTTGTTGTTGGTTTTTGTAAAATGCTACATAGAGCATTATGAAATGCTCTTTTATACCAGCTGCTTTCTTTGTCTGGGTCACATAAAGTTCTGGTCTTACTGATTCCTTCCATATTATTTCTTTCATGTTTCAGTGCAGGATTCAGATTATTACACTTTGTCCTCTGAAGAAAGAATAACTGTTGCAATTTAGAAAGATAATTCCAGTTAGTTATTTAAATTCCTGTGTAGATTGAACAACTAACGCAAATTAGTCTTCCATCTGTTGTCTGGATTGATGGTGAGAAAACGGGAAGATCCGGGTGCCAAGGGGTGCTCTGAGAGCATGCTGCAGGCACGCGGCATCTGGGAGGGGAGCCAGCTTGGGTCCAGCTAGACTCCCGAATTCCAGCTCTTTGCCAGCGTGGTTGGTGACGGCTGGTGTTGGGAGAGCCTGCGAGCTGCGTCTGCACCATGCTTACGTTGGGGGACATCGTACTGGGTTGTCTAGGAGGCTTTCATATGCAATCAAGTAGTTGCTATTGCTAATAGTTGGGCTGCTACGGTTCTCCTGTTGCATCAAACTGTGTTTACTACTTTCAAACCTCAGACTTGCCCTGGAAGAAGTATAGATGGTTTTAAAAGGAACGATTTGCCGTATCTGTGTTGATAYGGATGATCTGTACCTTATAGGCCCGCTATAGTTAGCTGGCAAGCTGAAAGCTGACTAAAATTGGTGTGTATTGCATTTCTGTGCGTGTTGGAAAACATCATATGCATGTGCTTATCAAGAACAAGAGGTTTTTTGTGAAATTACTAATTTTTCTTATAGGACCGAAGACTACAATGCTTCGTCTAGCGGTAAAGTTTTTCCCTCCAGACCCTGGCCAGTTGCAAGAAGAATATACCAGGTAAGGAATTTCGTGAAGAATTTGGCTTGCATTACCTGTTGAACTAAAAGAAAGGTAAGACTAGGAGGACATTTTATCTGTTTCCAAATAAGGCTTACGTTGAAGATAAGCGAAAGAGTATTTTTGGTTGGTGTCACATTTCTAGCAGACCCGTGTTGGCAGAGGATTGTTGTCGGAAGCGATGTTTTTCAAAACAGAAAATGGTGAGGGTTACATCAGGGCTTGCTGAACATCGCAGTATCAAAAGAGAGGGGATGTAGAGGAAACAGCCTTATTTACAAGCAGTACCTGTATAAAATAATCAGTATGTGTCTGAATAAATGATTTATCATTCAAACTGCAGAAGTCCACATTTTAAGTATTCTACTACTAGCAAAGCTTCTTTACTGATTACATTTCTTACCAGTCCTTCTCATGGGTTCCTTTTGCGAGGAGCATGCTTATATTTGCCAGATGCTTTACTGATTTTTTTTTTTTTTTTTTTTCCCGCGAATTAAGTGGCTCATTAGCGCTAGGGAATGTAGTTTGGAGGCTGTGCCTGTAACAGGGACATTACTCCATTTTATAAATGTTTAAAGAGCCGCTTCAGTGCTTTTGCCCCTTCTGTTACTTCTGATTAGCGTTCCTGATGGACGTCCGCAGAGGTTCCTCATTGACGTCCCTGAGACCTCTTTTAAAGCACGTCTGCCTCGCGTCTGAGGAAGCAGCAAACCAGCGTGATAACTCCTGCGATGGCGTTGTCTCTTGTAATGATCTGTATTGCCTAATTATTGCCTTTGCTCCCAATTTGCTTCTATTAGGTGGTGTTTCTTGTAGGAATTAGGTAAGGAATATAACTTTTTGGAGCAGGGGCTGTGGTTCTGTCTGTTTGCGTAGCGCTTATCGTTGTGGAATGCTGGTCTGTGCTTGGGACCTCTTGGTATTTCAGAATGCTGTTAACTCTCTGTACTTTTTGTTGCAAGTGTATCGAAGAAAACAAGGTAACACAGATATGAAGGAAACTGAGCATACTTTATGAAATGTTCTTTATTACATTCTTACAGTACTTAAAAAATTCARCATGTATACCTTTTCTAAACTTTCTGTCTCAAGAATCTAATACACAATATTTTAAAATCAGTTTTTATTTAAAAAAAAGTGACTGTTTTGTTTCAGGGTGTTTCTAAYGCATGTATTTTTAAGTAGTAGAATACTTCAGAAATCTCTGTAAAGAAAATTGTCCTCTCTTCGAAGGTTTTTAATAATGAGATGTTGCCTGTTTACTGGGGTCTTTAAAGTACCTTATTTTCAGTGACAACAAAAGCACAAAGGGCTTAACAATGTCACATTCATTAAAAATGTGTTAAAACTGGTTTAGGTTACAAAGTCAGTCCTTATCACATAGCATACTTTTGAGACTGGTATGTTTCTCTTTTCTTCCTTGTGTATTTTGCAGGTGGCTTATGACTGATATAAAACTGTTAAAAAGAAATCTTTTTGTCTTTAGCAACAAATTTGGAAACATTTTATTTATGTTAGTGTAGTGATATAACAGAAGGAGATATAATTGGTTACTGTCTTTAGAAACTGCTAACATTATAATACTGGAAAATGTAACCACTAAGTAAATTAACCTAGTGCTAGCAGAAATATATATATATTTTTTTTTTTTTTTTTGCTCAATTAGTAATGTTCTCCCATCTCCATTGTAATAGATAAAATCACTTGAAGTGTTCCTTAAGTTTCTTTCCAGCTCAAAATTAAAACCACTTTCACCTGACAAACTTGTTAAAGAGTGGGTGTTCCTTCTGCTTCTTTATTCCCATGTGTCCATTTACACTGTTAAATTGCACTGTATAGCTGGATTAGTCATGGGTTGTTTAGTTTTATTTGACCGTCCTTGATAGCAAGACTTCTGTTTTGTGCTGTTTTTGGAGAGAGGGAAAATTAGGAGACACTTGCTGCATAAAAGAACTGTTGAGTTGTTTTAAAATCTTTCGCATGTCAAGGCTGTACTTTTAACTCTCCCTTTTTAGGTATCTGTTTGCATTACAAATCAAGAGAGACTTGGCAGAGGARCGACTAACCTGCAGTGACAATACGGCAGCTCTTCTCGTCTCTCATCTTCTGCAATGTTAGTATCTCGGCTGTGGTGACATCGGGGATGTTGCCATTGCTAAACCGACTTAAACAGCATATAGAAGCTACTGCATGCATTTTGGTAACTCAGAACATTTTCCATCTTGCAATATTTCGTTCTGTACATGTGGTAATCCTTCTTATTTTGAACACTGGGATTATAATCGGGGCTAGCTAGTGGTGTGAAGAACATCTGGTGCTTATGTACAAGATAACTTTGGGTTCTTGGAGATTGTGAAAAATGAAAAAACCCTTGCATGTTTGTTTTCTCTGGCTCTGTAGATGGGTCACTAGCACTCCTCACCTTTCAGACAGCTGATCTTGTCCACTTCGGTGCTTCCTTATGTTAATTCTAAATTTTCTTTTGGCTGGAAGGTGATACACATATAGAGAATGGGCTAGAGTTTAGGAAATAAGGCTAAAAATGTGAGAGAACAAGTCCAGCAGTAGGGTTGTCAGCGGCCGTAATTCTTGTTGGGAATTAAAATGGAAATTGAAAGCAATTGATTTCAGACTTGAGTTCAAGCTCTCAAGGTTTCTGCTTTCTCAGTCTGTAAGCACCTGAAGTCATGAAAATCTGGTTTTAAGTCAAGCATCTTGAAAGACTGAATGGGATCAGAAACCAAATAAGTTCAGCTTTGCCTGCTTTCTCAAGCAGGAGCCAAATGACTTGTTGTTTACTAATCTGTAATGTGATTTACAGAAATGGGGCTTTCTGCCTCCTTGCTTACTTGATGGAAAAACCTTTAAATGATACCTCTTCAAATGTGCAAAAGTTATCTCATCTCACTGGAAGAGCAAACCTGTCTTGTGTGCACTGTGAGTTGCACAGTGAGAATTTGCTAATCATTTTCTAGTGTCAGTTTTTGGGAGAATTTCAGGGCRACGTGGAGCTGCTGAGGAAATATCAGTGTCTGTGGCCTTGCTTATCTTGTTTCTGCTGAAATAGAAAAGCCCAAGTGAGAAAAAATGTGATTATTTTTAATATAAATTATTTTCCATAAATGCCTTCCAATTTTTTTCTTGTTTTTTTTGTAAGCTGGTTTGATTTTAAATACAATATTGCTATGTCATTCTTTTTAAGAGTAGCTGTCTTGGAGGAGATTATTTGTTCACTTAGTCCACACTCCTTTCTGTGACAGCAGTTGAAAGCAGACGCTTAGGGGAAGACACAAGAAACAGAACAGGCATATGGTGATACTTTCTCTGCTGTATCCATTCAGTAATCTTTGCATGTTGGCTTTGTAAGTCAACGCCTGACTCCTCATCTTTTTGTTTATTTGCCCTTGATGAACTTCACTTTGATGTTTGTCTGACTCGTTTTTGAATTTGCTTATGTTTTTGGCTTCCTTCCATGGAAATGAGCTTCAGAGCTTAATTTTTGGGGATGTGTAGGAACATGTACATCCTTCTGTTTTTTTTAAAACTTTTGCCTTTTAATTTTGTTTGATGACTTCATATTTTACTATTGGAAATAGTGAATAACTATTTCTGACTTACTCTTTTCATTCAACTTGTAATTTTTATGTACCTCTGCAATATGCCCTGCCTTGTGTACTTATCTTTTCCAAGCTGAAGACATCTGGTCTCTCATATATCTCATCAGATGTATGCTGTTYCATACTTTTGATTAGTACTTTTTGCTTCTGTAAATCTTTTCCCAATTCTACAGCATCATTTCTGAGAGGTGTTGGGTATAGGATCAAAAATCCAGATGTAGGCACGGCGTGCATTTATTGAGTGATATACACTGTTTTCTCTTTTGCTGTGTATTCATTTTTGAACAATACCTAAAATTTAATTTGCCTTCTTCACAGGTAGGCATATCCATAACTATTTTACATATGTGTAAAAAAAATAAATTGAAATATGCTGATTTTGCATGAGGTGTCTGTAAGCTGAAAATGTTTAGACATCCTCAAAGATCTTCTACAAGTCCCAAAACTTTAGACTTTAAAGAAGTCTAGATTTTTCAAACAATGTTCAAATATTGCTGTAATCCACAGGAAGTGTGTTTGGGGTAAATGTCAATGTTTTTTAAAATTAAACAGGGTACAAACCATAATGCACAAGTTTGAAACACTTAAAGGCAAATACAGTCTTGCTCTTGGGGTTTCTGTAATTCCTCATCTTCAAGGTCTGTCGTTCTTTCTTTTTCATTGTTTATTTTTATTCTAACATTGTTTTATTTTCTGTAATAGCTGAAATAGGGGATTTTGACGAATCAGAGGATCGAGAACACCTTAAAACAAACCAGTATTTGCCAAACCAGGAAAGAATTCAAGGAAAAATTCTGGAGTTCCACAGGAAGCATGTGTAAGTGAAGATTCATAATATACTTCTGAAATTGGTGAAACCGGGGCATGGACGTAAAGAAGCAGATAGACTCGCTTGATGGAGGTCAGGTACAGCGGGTGATATTAAGAAAGTACATGTTAAACACCGTTTACATCTAACAAGAAAGGTTGGGTGTAGCAATGATTACTACAGATACTTTTCTTAAAAGAAGTTTTAACACAATTTAATCTACTTTTTGCATGTGAATGGAGATTATAATGCAGCTATTTAAACCCAGAGAATTAAGATAGTCTGTCTAAGGGCAGTCTGCAAGTTTGTGTGTATTGACCTTCCAGTATATATGGCTTAAATTAAACGCTTGTGGCAAGAGGAAGGAAAGCCACAATGACAGCACTGTTTAAATTTCTACACTTTTCCAAATATGGTGGACGACAGCAGTCTTATTCATGGGCATTTATAAGAGGAGAGATGACAACAAAAAAGAGTTTCTGTTTTTGTTATACAAATTAAATGTGCATTAGTTCTAATATAGTTGTCGTCTTGGAGAGATCAGGAGAGACAGGAAAAGAAGACAGAATTGCTGGGCAACAATTTTTCTCAAGTGATTTTACAGTATATTTCTAATAATGTGACAAAGAAGGCTGACATGAAAATGCAAAATTTGTTTTAAACAAAATTGTTCTTAAGAATTCCCAGTTTGCAAAGTTTAAGTTTGGCTTGCCATCAAATACATAGGACTTGCTTTTGCCTAAATAATTAGAAATAAATTAAGTTGTACTCATTTTGTACTCATGCTTTATGCTTTAATACATAAAGAAAAGAGAGAAGGACGGGAGGCAGTGGGGGAGAAATAACTTCTATCAGAATTTGTGCAACACCTTGTCCTGCAGTTGAAGTGAAGTATTTTTGAAATGAGCAAAATTTATTAGTGGTAACAAAACTGTTTACCACAAATATAAATTATTATGAATGTGGAGTTAGGAGCTGCAGAAGCGCCTGCTTTGCTGGAAATGCCCAGCTCTGCCCCCTTGCCCCTTCAGTACACAGGAAGGTCATGTGTTTTAAAGTCTAATTAAGGTGGTCTTAAAATGGGATCGGTGGAGCTCTGCTCAGGGAGGTGCAGCGTAGAATATTTTGAGAAGTAAGAGGAAGATTTGGAGTGGAAGGGAGACATGGTGCTTGCRAAAGATGAGTTGACCTGTTACGAGCAAAGTAGTACTCAGAAGATCAGCGTTTGCACTGTGCGGTCTGTGCATGCCACAACTTTGTTCTTTTTAATCTTTTAATCATAAAATACTAATATTGATGAGCCATTTCAAACTATCGCTTGTCATAACTCATGCAGTTCTCAGAGTTGACAGCTTAAATCATGAGCAGCTTTTTAATAAAATGGTGATAGAAGAAATTAGTTTTACCTTATGCATCTTTCTTTTCCGTAATTTTTGAGTCCTTGTGTTTTAGGATTTAGCAGTTTGAAGTGCTTTTATTAGCTGTGAATATCCATGCACACAATTCGATGCTCAGAGTTATGGCTCATAATCTAAATACAATGTTAGATGTTTTCCTTTTGCTCTGCGTGGGTAAACTCAGGGGTTGCTGCTGACTGACTGCTTTTCAGGACAGAACTAGGAGGGTTTTAAGGGCAACATCTGTATTTAAAGCTGAGCTACATCCTATAATATTAGAAAAGCAGTTCCTGGCTATTTCAGTAATTAATTGTTTGCTTTTTGCGATCACTCGTTTTCAGTTGTGCTGCTGCAGAGTATCTGTGCTGGCAGCATTTCAGCATTGCCGGTGCTCGATGAGATCAGATGTTTGCTTCTCGTTTTTCTCTTTTGAAACTTTGAGGTGCGGGTGGGAATGAAGTGAAGGCACTTTCTTTGTGCAGCTCATGATGATGTTGTGACACTGCTGCAAGACGTYGTGGAGTTTAAAGCTACAAGCGGGTTCAAAAAAGGGTTTGATAACATCATGGAGCGTAGATCAGCKGCTTTCAAATTTGAGCTGAAACGTGTGATTTTGTAGTTCTGGTGATGAACGTCACCAGAACAAGGCCAGAACGGTTCTTTGCTAATCGAGTGTCTGCATCCGATTGAATTGCTCCTGCTTGCTTTTAATTTCCCTGGTTTAATTCTCTGGGCTGAAGGGCAGCGTCTGTCTGCTGAGCCAGGGCCTGGTAGTGTTAGTAATGAAGTCTGAGCTCTTTTCAGACAAACTACTTGTAATCGTCCAATACTGTAAGGAAACTATCAGGAAAAAGACATAGGAAAGTTGATGGGAAAAGATTCCTTACTTCATGAGTGTGCTTTTCATTAGTTTAATGACAGTTGCAGTGTAACGTAACCATGTTATTAAAATTATTGCGAGTCTTATTTTTAAGAAATGTTATAAAAGCATATGTTCAAAGCAGGCGAAGATTAAAAACGGAGGCATTTGGGTTAGGAGCTATTGCAGTCAAGCGTTAGGGATACCTGAGTATCTTGGATACATGTTTTAAGTCTCCTGGCTTCTTTGGAAAATTTCTGTTAAACAGATGTAATTTTGGAAGCATTGCAATTCTAAAAATAGCTGTGACTGCCTTACACGTCTCTGTTCTCTTCCCTTACCCTATTAGTATTGGCTACCCTCTTCCATTTTTAGTAAGATTTGTGAAGGTCCCACAGTTTCTCAAAGTTTGCCCACATTTTCCCACATTCCTGCTACAAGGAGCAAATGGGTGCACGGAATTTGGGCTTCTCCCTCCTTCCTGGCAGTGCGGAGGGCTGTTGCACGAACAAAATATTTCTGTTCTCTCTCTTATCGTCCTTGCCCTCCACGTTTTATTTTTGGCTTGTATTTTCATTTTTTATTTCCTTCATTTCACTGTTTTATTCCCCCGCTCATCTTTAGAGGACTGATATGTTTTCCAGCTGATGTTTGCTTATGAAAGAGATTTGTCATACAAATGTCGCCTGCAGAAAAGGAAAACGGGCCGTTTCTGACGGAACGGCCCATCTCCAGGTTGCTACTGCGTTAGCTTCTTTTTGTCTCCGTTTCCCCCCCCCCCCCCCCCCCCCCCCCCCCC
>NW_020450706.1:401159-476581 GCF_003343035.1 Apteryx rowi
CGCTTTGCACACCCTGGCTTGTGTGCCAGCGCGCTCTGCTTCTCCGTGTCACACCGAGCCGGGGACRCGGGTTTGGCTTTCTCACGCTGCAGGCACGGCGGCGAGTGCTTTCGGCACTGTGTGAGAGCTGCGGAAGCGGGAGAGCGCGTGCGCCTTCTCGGGTGGCGCTTGATCTCTTTGGACCGATACTGGTCTCTTCACATTAAAAAGTCGTTTGGGTTTTCTGTAGCTTCACCTTAGCTGTTAGAACTGGCAGAAGACCGTAAAGCTGGATAAAACAGAGACCGTGTATCCGATCCATTCTGTAGCAAAAGAAGAACAAGTATACCGAGATGGTTGCAGTGAGAAAGATGGGACTGTAAACTTGTTTTTTATTGAATATCCTTTTTTTGCATGAGATTTTGTTTGTTTGTTTGTTTGTTTTCACAGCTATAGAAACATGACTTTTTCATTTAACTTTGCAAATGTATTAACTGTAAACAAGGCAAGTTATATTTTTGGTACAGCGTGTTAGTTATTGGCTTCAGCAGGAATCTGAATTGCCTTTTATTTCGATGGTAAGTTTATGTTTTGAAGATCGTGTATTAGCGGTGGTACAGTTAAATCCTGGCATCCCAAATACTCAAAATATAATGCTTATTGCCTTCCTGGAAATAATGGGGTACAATACTTGCTACAAGGTGATTGTAGTCCAGGATTAAACATTGGAGAATGGATACATGAAAATAAGTGTTGATTCGGTTTTGCTTGATGGACTTTTTTCTTTTTTTTACATCATTTGCTTGCATCCACATGACYGTGTTGCTTTGCGAGCATGTACGTAAATCAGGAAAGAAGGCGAAGATTTGTTTGAATTATACTTGTGCTTACTGTTATCCCCCATCTTTCACAAATTGTTAGTCTAGTTGTCACAATGTAAATTCTTTTTGGAAATAGGATGTTCATGAATTGTTTGTAAATTCTGCGGGAATCTGAAATTCTACTTTTTCTACTCTAAAAGGTTGTTAAACATGCAGAGTTTTGAGTATTTCATCTTTAAAATTCTGTGTTAATCGCTAGTTTTAAAAGCTCTGCAAGTCACAGAACGTTTCTCAGCATCCGTTTTGAGCTGATTGCCTGCAATTGCCACGTGAGTATTGTAACACCCTGCACAAAGCTCTCTGTATGGATGTATGTAAGGAACCGTTGCATTAAAAACTGTTGTGGTGACAGCCGTTTTTGCTGGAAAACACCTTTAGTAGTTAGTCTGCTGCCCACTGACCTGGGGAAGACTAAGCAGATTGATCTGCTTAATGGATGAGCCAAATTAGAGCAGCTTGTTTTCAGGAGGGTCCGTGCGGATTAGTCTGCAGCAAACGTCTGAGGAGGATTGCGCGGAAACGGCTTCGCGCTTGTAAACATTTGTTGAGCAGTGTGAGCTGCTTGGCATCAGTCCCCGCTCTCCCTGCTCTTCCTCCTTCGGTAGGTACAGGCTGGTTTTGTATAGGAGAATATTCTTTMTTTATTTATTTTTATTCTTTCTGAGACGCACTGTGCTTTTGATTGTGTCCGATAGATCAGACCATACAGTAACTAGTGGTAATGCTACATCAGTTGCATACTGGACTGTTTATCAAGAATTTTTAATAGGATATTTTCCAATTTTCCAGCTGTTGTTTTATCCTAATTTTTGCTTCCCCCCCACCTCTCCCCGGTTCCTGGAAACCTTCACATCCTCTTGCAAGGACAAAGGACCATATTCATCCCAACACAGCTCTGTTCAGAGGAATTACACCAGGAATTAGTGGGGGTGGCGGTTAAGCACAGTGTTCTTAGCGTATAACTCACGAAGCTGTGGCCAAAATTAATATTTCTGATCTATTTTGCCCTGTATGCGTATAACTAATAAACAGAAACCACGGAGCAGAAACCACAGAACAGATGCTAGCGACGCTTAAAGCTRGTGTAGAAGTGCTTATACCAGCATGAAACGATTCAATAAGGGGAAGAAAAATCTGCTTCAGCAGTATAAGCTCTTAGACAAAACTAGTATAGGAGGTGGCAACACTGGTACGAATAAGGCTACAAGGCTTTTTATGCGGCTTGATTGGCATTTATTTTTCCATATGAAACCGGATTTTTGGCTTTCTTCCATTGGCAGAAAAATTTCATCGGCTTTCTTCTGTTGGCAAAAAAATTTCTAGAATTCCCATGGTGTTTGGGGTTTTTTTTCTTCAGAAGGAATAAGGCGATAGAAAACTTGAAATTCTGTCATCAGATGTATGCGCATGCAAGCTTTGCGGCTCGGTGCCCTTTCGGCATGTCTGTGCTTCAGTTTAAGGAGCTCTTTACCAAGCCTCAGAGAAGCATTAGTCCTTCTGACAAGTTCCATTTTTTACAGGCTGTCATACCAAATAAGTTGTGTGATTGAACTTGGAGTATTTTAGAGATGATTCCTATCTGCCGTTGATATATCGTAGTCATCCTTGCTTCTGTTAAATTAAAATTAGTAGTCACTTACTTTATATTCAGTGTGTATTTTAAAGTCTATATAGAATAAAAAAGCTGTTTAATCTACAGCACAACTACAGACAGGTAGCAGGAGGTATTTTTATGACGGATGCCTGGAAAGGGAGGATGGGGTAGCAGGAGGATTTATTTAGTGCTGATGTTGTGGTTGGCTCTCCATAGTACTCAAAAATAGATCGTGCTGCAAATAGTTTATCATCCATTTTAATGAAACGGAATATATATTTATGGAAGGAAGGCAAGTTTCTTGGAAAAGGGGCCTTTTAAAAGTGATGTTGGACTGCATGTGCAGCAAGCTAACCTGGTTTCAGCCCTCGGTGGTCGTAAATAAAAAGCGATGGCTGTTCTCTCACCTGCGTCTCCCTCGTACCATTGAATTTCCCCTAGAAAACCTGCACGTTGCAGGAGCAAMTAAGTCACTGTCCTTCTCGAGTTAAATGCACCAGCGTAGACGGCAAGCGTAGCGCTTGCTTGGAGGCAACGTAATGTTTGTTATTTCCAGGCTTTTCGAGCAGGGAGATACAGGGGTGGCTGTATGCAACTGTGGCTGGGGGAATCTCTGTTTTTTGCAGCATAGTTGAAGTTCTCCTGAATTTCCACCAGCAATATTTATTTGTTCTTTGAACATCTTAAAACCCCTATCTGGACCCACCYGACAGGCTACAAACAGTTTTCACTTGCAAGTAAAAATACTCATCAATATAAGTACCAGTAATTTGCCAGATCATTTTAAAGCTTGTGGATTTTGTTTTGGGGCAGTCCTGTTTTCGGCTCTTGGCCCTCACGACAATTTCTTGGTGGCCTGAGAGCTCTGTACTACTTTCGGCGTTGTGGATAGAAGATGCTTCAGCCACTTACTTATTTTGATCCGTGATCTTTATCTGGTTTGGGTGTTTGCTGTCCTGTGGCTCGTCTGTACGGTTCCTCCCACTCCCTGGCTCCAAGTTTGCTCCTCGCTTTGCCAAACGCTAGCGGGGAAAAAAAAGCACTTTCTCCAGGAATCTCCCCCTCGTGGAGAAAAATGGAAAAAGCGATCAGGAGGCCTGGCTTTGATGAAGCGGGAGGACAAAACGCCGGTTGTTTGACTTCAGCAAACTGGCAGAGAGATGAACAAGTGCCAGGTTCTGCGACTGCCGCGTGACGGGATCTGCCAGGTTCGCTCTTTTGTTAGTTTGGGCTTGGCTGCGCGCTCAAAAGAAGCTGCTGCTTTTGAACTGGCTCGTGTTTTCCGCATTATCTCAACACCAGGCGTTACTTTAAAAACGATAAAAAAAAAAAAATCTTTCTCTGGCTTCTTTGGCAAGGAGGAAATTACGCAGCCAAAGACTGGGGAGATGCACTGCACCAAAGTTTAGTGGCGTTAGCCTAATAATTGTAACAGAAACCTGTAATCCTTTTCAAATCTGTTACTCTGTTGCCATATCTGCTTTGTTTCTGTCATACTGGTGTGTAACATTTTCATCTCGCTCTGTTTGCTCTGGTTCTATTAATGTAACTGCGTGTGCGAGCAGGCAAAATGAAGAGCCTTGTGGATTGAATTATGATTGAATGAACTTCATTTCTCCTAAACTAGAAAAGCTCTTAACTAGTTGGCATCTGTTTCAATGTATCTGTCCGTGGGATGCATTTTAGTTTGGCTGTTTGCTCTTGCATACTGCTTCTATCACAGAGGTATCTAGTACTTAACTTGGAGTAGAATTGCCAGACTAGATTAGATGGAAGATTCTGATATAGGGCCAGAGTTATGACTTAAGTACTTTYGCCATGTTGACAATATTGTACTATCAAATTGTTCTTAAAATTTTATATTTTTTTGTTCCTCATTACAGGGGTCAAACTCCTGCTGAATCAGACTTTCAAGTGCTTGAAATTGCCCGGAAACTGGARATGTATGGTATTAGATTTCACCTTGCATCTGACCGTGAGGGCACAAAAATTAACCTAGCTGTTTCACACATGGGCGTACTAGTATTCCAGGTAACGTGGGGAAAGCATACTGCTTACACRCGTCTGTCTTTGCATTAGAATGCCTGGGCAGTCGGTGTCTCATTTTAATTTCAAGCTTGTCYGTTGACTTGAAAACGCAGAATATTTCAACAGCCAACTGAATGTCATTTAGGCCCCCAAATTATTGTTTTAATAATGTTTAATGTTGTTTAATGTTGTGTTAATGTTACAATGTATTATTGTTGGAACAATGTCACTGCTAGAAGTTTCACTGAAGTTATTGGACCAGTTAAAGTTACTACTTTCTTATTATTAAATAAGTGACTAGATGGTTAGAGTTGTGTTTATGGATGCTATCATATTCTTTTCCTCTCCAAAAAACACACAGGCAGCAGATCTGCTAGAATATTTTCATTTGCGCACCTGTATTTTCTGTACAATATGTATCTTACCTGTTACCTTGTAGCAACATCTCTTCAGAGATGCATCAGCYGCTGTAGTCTTTAAATTCCTTTCGATCTTCCTCGTAGCCTCTCAGCCACSGAGGTTTCCATCTTCCCTGGTATCTTGTATTTCACCTCATTTGGGTCTTTCTCCCAAAGTACCATTTCCTCTTCTCCGTTTTCCCCCTTGCTTTCAGAGGGCAACACTGGATCTGCTGCCGTACCAAATGCTGCGAGAGGTCTCCTTCCCTTAGGCTTTGGGACTGAGTGAGACAGGGAAGGAAGGACTGATGTTGGGCAGCAGGCGTCATTTTGCCAGAGTGAAATTAGAGCCTGTTTTTTGCCCCTGATGATTAAAACGATGACTTGTGAGCAAGAAAGCTTGGAAAGATTCCTTATATGCATGGCAWCTGCTCCTCAATATATTGCACTGCTGAATTAGAAAAGGGGGAGGTGTCCTTTGCGCTTGTTACTCTAGTATCAGTACTTTAAAAGCTATGMTCTCGCTTGTATTCCCATCATGTTGTAAGCTTTCTGTCACAAATGCAAGTCTCAAAACCTGAGATTTTGCAGACATTGGGTGGTGTTAGGAAAAATCAGCTTGCAGGAGTATGTAGAGTTCTGTAAGCAGTGCAAGGGAAAAGGAAAACATGTTAAATAAAATGCAACTCTGATCTTGTTTCTACCATATAGTATCCCGAATATTGATGAGGTTAAAATTTTCRTTTTCCTTCCTCTTAGATTTTCAAGGTTTTTTAAATTCGATTCTAGGGTCTGCTCAGAGACGACATACTGCTTGTAGTTGTCCCTGTATTGAAATATAAAGCTGCTTAAAGGAATGTTGTTAGCAGAAATAAGGATTGAGCAGAGGGGGTTGGCCGAGGGTGGGGTGTGCACGTGTGTGTGTGTGTGTGTGTGTGTACGCATGCAACAGAACGCTGGTTGTGGCTGTTGCTTCTGAAACTCTTGCTTCAACTTTTACTGTTTTAATTCAGGGTAATACGAAAATCAACACCTTCAACTGGTCTAAGGTCCGTAAACTAAGCTTCAAGAGGAAAAGATTCCTTATTAAACTCCACCCAGAGGTCCGTGTAAGTTTTACCATAATAATAGTCTTGACAGCGTATAAATATATATATATTCTTAAGTATTGTCAGAAACACTAGAGCCTGTAACTTTACAAAACATCTTCRCTTCACGTCTTCGCTGAAGGTTTGGCTTCATCATTAAAGTAAAAACCTTTCTTTTCTCATCCTATGTCTTCATTTTGCATTTCTTAGATTTTTATGTTCTACCTTGGTTTATTTTAGACATAGACATACACATGTAAATCTAAGATTAAAAAAAAAATTAGAATGAAGTATTCAGTGTGTCCTGCTTGTGTACTTTTTCTCTGAAAAAAGTTACATTTAATATTTGTATTGTATATAAATGTGTTTATTGCTTAAAAAAATTTTCAGGGCTACAGTCTCCTCTTTGCATTGTGAAGAGGGACACAGAAGTTCAAGCAAAAGGTTGTGTGAACTTGGAAAAGTGGAGGCAAGTCAGTTAGAAGCTCTTTGAAGCATGCAGTGTCTGACCAGCTGTGTTGAGTGGGACAGCGTGCAGTATCCTGCCTGCAGGACTGAGGCGTGAAGGGTCAGAACTAGAGTGGACGTTCTAGGTACTAAGGACCCAAAAAGCTGAGGCAAAACTCTGGCAAATTAATACATGGAGGTTAATCTCATACGAGCTCCCTGATCCATTATAATCAAAATGAGCTAAGATAACTTAAGCAGTTGAAATAGTAAATCTTAGTTGTTTTGATAAAAGCGTGTTAGGGAGTGCTTTGGGCTTTAGCTCCTTAAGAGAACGATTTAGTGCACTGCTCTTAGAAGACAGTTGTTTTATATAACCGTTGGCTCTAGGAATGTGGCGAACATGTTGTGCTTGCCTGAAAAGGTGGCTATAGCATCCCTTGATACAAATGGAAAGAAAGTAACCTGACACGCCTCAGGAAACAATAGATGGCTGAGATTGTATTGTTGGAACTTAAAATTAAGAAATATATGGCTACTTTTACTACAGCTTTATCTTTTTTATGTGTCTGTGTAGCAGAAGTGTTGTTTTATTTTTCATGCTTGGCTATAGTAGTACAACAGGTTTTCGTATCACAGATGTCACCACAGTTATCATTCCTTCCCTTGCTGCTTCCACGCTAGATGACTACATTATACAACATAGGGTATCTAATAATCAGTTTGTATCCAATACAACATAGGGTTGAAGAGTTGTAGAGTGAGGAAAAATATATACATAATATAGTTATATGCATCTCAGAAACTTGAATCAACACATGCTCTCTGCAGGTATAGTATAGTAGAGAGATAACTGTGTTCTGAAATATGCAATATCTTTCAGTCTCTTCTAAATCTCAGGAAGTGAGAGAAGCATCGGAACTTTTTTAAAGAAGTATTTAAAAATAACTACTGTTGCACTTAAATGTTTTAATTCCTTTCAAATTGTTAACTTTATCATCCATATTTCTTAATGTGAATTGTATCCAGCATGTTTCTGAACTCTTAGTCAAGTGTATTTTAAGCCTTTTTACATTTTCAGTGTAAACAAATGTTTTTGAAAACTATTAAATGATTTTAAACTGCATTCAGGATCATAACCTCTGCCTTAGGGAGTATGAGATGTGACTTAGGAAAATACTGCATCTCACTGCAGTTCAATATTTTTAGTTGCATATATTTGCTTTTTCCTATTCACCTCCATTGACGTTTTACATGCTACTTGAGCTTTTGTATTTTGTTCCCAGGGCCCATATCAAGATACACTGGAGTTTCTTTTGGGAAGTAGGGATGAGTGTAAAAACTTCTGGAAAATCTGTGTTGAATATCATACATTCTTTAGGCTGTTTGATCAGCCCAAGCCGAAGGCTAAAGCGGTGTTCTTCACCAGAGGGTCTTCATTCAGATACAGGTAGGGAGAAACATAACAAATTTATTAAAACTGAACTTTTTATAACTTAGAAAATGAGAATAAGAGGAAAAAATATTCTGAAGTAATTCCATTTAAATTAAAGACTTATCTTTTATGGATTTATAAAAACTTTGCTCCAAACCTGACCATAATTTTTATCTACTGCATTTCATAACATCTGTACTTTTTTGGGTTCACAGTGGGCGAACGCAGAAGCAGCTAGTGGATTATATTAAGGACAGTGGGATGAGGAAAACTCCATACGAAAGGTAAATACAAAGGTTTTTGCAAAGTAAAATATTAGTTGAGACTTTCAGAGTGCCCTTATAATTTCTTGAATTTCAGTGTTTTTAAYTGATGCTTGGTGGCATTGTCTTTTGCTGGCTTTATAGTTACTAAGGTCTACCTCAAATTTAAGAAAGCTGAACTAAATTTTTTGCCAATTTATAATTTTGTGATGATGCAGAGCAGCTTATGAAAGTTTCAGTATTGCTTTTTAATATTTGTGGGCAGTGTGTGACTTAGCCATCTAGAAGGTCTGTGAAGATGCACTGAACTTAGTGAGGACTTGTACGTGTGTCTCTGTATTCACGTGGTTTGGCCAAAAGGTAATGGTACGCGAGACTCCAGCTTCTTCCATTCTTTCTGAAGCTGATGTAGCCTAAYGTGTTTCAAGAGTAAATTAACAGCGTGCACCTTAACATTAACCACATGTTGCATAYGTGTCTTTCTTGTCCTAGTATTTATGTAATCACAAGGTAAGTTCAACTCACGAACAGGGCAGTGAAGCAGTGGCGGGGGAAGGTTGGGTTCCTTTTTTGGCAGTACTGAGCTGCAAATTTGAGTCAAGCCGTGCTGTGTCGTCRTCACTTTGCGTGAAACAGTCTGGGAGCCCTCTTACGGGTTACACTGTTTTGGCAAAAGGGTGCAAGGGAACAGCTGAAGCAGTAGCATCAAATTCCAACTTAAATCCAAATGGTCATAGTTTTCTGTTCTTGAACATCATTTCTCTTATGTGCATGACGTCATGCTGCTTGCRTCCTTTGGCAGTATTGGGTCATTTCTCTTGTGTAGAGATCATGTCTTGAGAACAARCTAAATGCTCATATTGAAGACCACTGACATTTATAGATATAATCTGATATAGGATATGATGCAAAGCAAAGTAATTTTAAATGACACTCATTACCGATACACTTTTTTGACCTTGGGTGTCATAATATACAGATGGAAAATTGAAGCGTGGAGACTGTTATATCTAAAATTACACTAATAACCAGTGGTAGAGCATGTAATTGAACTTGGGTTCTGAAAGTCTGGAAATATGGCCTTAAACTTCCCTTCACTTCTAAAAATAAAAAGGTTTGAAAATGAAAAAAAGTTTTGAAATGAAGTAATTTTACAGTGAAAATGGATTTACTTACTTGGCTATGAAACCATTCTATCTACATGTAGGAAGCTTTTCATAGTCTCTTAAGTGAAAGATTATATGAATTTAAATAGGGCTTTCAAAAAGTTTTCATTAATCTCTGCTATTAATGAATATTTTTAGTGTCYTGGACTCTGGCTGAGCTCCTTTTCTGTATGAAAGATTTTTTTCTAGTAAATAATTGCCATAGAATGAATCTAACCATCAGTGTTATGTAAGATATCACTTTTTGGGATGTATTGTACAGGCTGTTATATGCCATAAATTACATGGTTGACTGGAAGATAAATTATGTGTATAATTCTTATAGATGAACTTGTTCTGTTTTGAGGCTGTTCATTTGTGGATGTTTATACTGATGACAAAGGAAGAAACTAAACTGAACGCTACTTAGTCTGTTCTTTTGTCCCATTTTGCTCTCGTTCTTCTTCAGTGGTATGAATGATCTGAATCTTGCTTCATTCCCTTTTCTGTACCTTTCTGGCTCCTGTGTTGTTTAATTTAGAACTGTTGCAACTCTTTAAATCTTGGCGTAGTCACTAATGAAACATGAGAAAATAAATCTTGGAACTTTTCTGTGGGCTATCAGAATGGAAGTAGCTGAACAGGGAAGGGAGAAGGCTGGCTGATATCTTGGATACTCACAGGATGCTCTCTTTTCTGCAGGCGGCACAGCAAAGCTAGAGCGTCTGCTCACACTTCAAACACAGATGTGCCAAAACAGGTTAGTTCTGCAGCACTCTAGATATTGCAGTCCAAGATGACTGCAAAGGAAAGCTGTTCTGATTGMATTGTTTGACTGGAATCACTTTCACTTTTTTTCCCCCCCCCAAGTGGTATCAGTTTTAATAGTTATAGCTAATGGAGTCTAAAGTGAGTAGTATTTTCCTTCTCATAGTTCCTCTTAACTGAAAGGAAGATGTCATACTTCCTAGTTACTACTATTTCAGAGGATTAGTTTGTTTTCAGCAAGTATATAGCAGCTTTTTCTGTAGTCTGAGTTCATCATATAGATGCAAGAGGTTAAGAAAGCATTGCAGGATTTGGCTCTCCTTGTTATGTGTTTTCCTWTCCCTTGTGGATCTTTTCTCAGCAGAGGGTATAAAATACGTGGATTTAATTTTTCATTCAGTTATGAAAATCTGTGAAAAAAGACCTTTCATCTTTTGGGGGATGCTGGGTCTATTTCTGTATACAAAGCTTTATTTGCTAGAAAGGGAGCTCTTTTGAAGCATGCATTCCTTCTGTAACAGGAACCAGATGTTGCATTTGTTTTTCTGTATTACAAAATAATCTTTTTACCTGCTCTGTTTTTATTTCCCCTCAGAGTGTCCCATTCACTGAGGGCTTGAGAACCCCAGCGTCTCCTGCCTTAGCAACAGCCCCCTTCCACTCAGTTCATTCATCGACCACTCCTACTACTGTCCTGCCCATCTTTGCAGAAACCAGCCCTTCCTCTGTGGACCCCCGAGCACCATACACAAGGATTCCAGAAAAAAACACTGCAACGCCAGCAGAAGAAACTGGGAGGAAACTGATGCAGCAGCCTGGATCTTCCATGCTCCAGTCATTCCAAGGTGTTGGGTTTGGTAGTGTTGCAGGAAACTGTAACTCTGCTTGTCCTGTTGTTGAGAGTGGTTGTGGTTTAGATCTAGATGTAGAGAAGAGTGGTAGAGAGAGTAGGGTTGCTGTTTGTAAAAATGACAATGATGAGGATGACTTTACCACGGGTGTTTTCATTGCTGAAAAAGAGCATCAGCACTGCAGTAGGGGTGCCCCGCTTTTCACAWTGACAAATTCACCGTTACAGGTTTCGGAGGAATTTATTGATGATGACCCAGCAGAAATTTCCTTTTTTGCTGGGGGATCTGAGGCATTTTCATACGTGTACAGTGGTTTAGAGTTAAAGGGCTCCGAGTTTTCTAAGCATGCATCAGAGTCACCTGGCTTAACTAAAGATGTCCTTCAGCAAAATATGGGCTCTCCTCAGTCAAGCCCTGACAGGTACTCAACAGAAGCAGTTGATATGAATATGGAAGATGAGTTTGAATTTGAAGAAGGGAGTGATTTCAATGGTAATGAGAGACCATCAGATACCTCCGAATTGTTTGAGGTTAAGGCACAAGCGAGCAGAATGCAAAGCCTTCTGAGCCCTTCTGAAACAAGTTCTCTCATAAACAACCGTTCTGAAAGCAGTTCCCTCAATAATTTGCCACTGAACGGTACCTCCTCCCTGCACACGTATAGCTCTGCTAATCATTCTGAGGCTAGCTCTATGGTGAATTTCCCAGCCTATTCCGTTCGCTCCGAGTCCAGTTCAGCCTTTCAGTTCACTGACATTATTGATCAGCTGGAACAGCTGAGCTACCCACCTACCACTACAGAAGAATCGAGCAGTACAGATACAGACTCCTGGGACTCTGAAACCGCTGCTCCACTGGATGTCAATCTTTTCTTTAGTAATCCTTTTGCTCAAGCAACTGGCGAGAACTTTACTTTTGACTTTCAGAATAATTTAAAAAATCTCGCTCAAGAAGACTGGACAGAAAAAGCACATGTCAATCACTGATTGGTACGTTGATTTTTGTGATGGATTCCTCTATGCTGTTCAGACTTAGAAGTCAAAAGAAGGGTACAGTGTCAGTCACTTTGAGCTGGAAAATTCTAATCTGGTGGCTGGATTTTAACTCATATCATACAGTTGATTTTCTTTTGTCTTCAGTTTCCCTGAAAGCATCCTAGCTTTGGTACTGCACTATATGCATGACACTGCATCCAGAACGTGTTACAATAGGCTGTGATGTTTCCAAAATACTAAGTTTAGGAAAACCCAGTAATTTTGGTGAGCATCAGCTGGCTCATGCAGACTTATCAGAAATTACAGTATATCAAATGGGTTTTCTTGGCCATAAATACGTGTCTGTAAGAGTCTGCTGTAATATACTGTTCCTCCAACACCTGAATGCAACAGTCCTTTTTGCAGATGCTGGTTAACAAGCCGCCACATTCAGTAAATAAGCTGTTGTCCTGTACTGCAGTGGGAATCCTCTTTTTTTTTTTTCCACAATCAAAAAAGAAAAAAAAAGGGCAATCTTCAAATCAGCTATGAAGGATCGTTTTAAAATATCAAAACTATGCAACATGTCTGCTGTATACCTCAAAGAATAAATATCTTACATAGTAGTTTAGAAGAGGGGAATGTATGCAAGATCAACTGAAAATAGGAGTCATCAAAACTTCTTTTGAAGACAATCATTATATTTTCTGATTACAAAGTGCCTTCAGCAGTCCAGCAACAGGCAAGTTTGCGGCTGTTTTGCAGTAGTTTGGAGAGATATGCACAGACTATAAAAGCACTTAATCCCCATTGCATTTTGTCTAACCTTATTTTTCTTTATTTAATCACACTGCATAAGAATGCTTACAAATTAGTTAATTCAAGGTGCTAAATCTACTTTATCTGGGGAAGACAGGTGGCAGTAAATCTGGTGATAGCTTTAATTTTTCTTTAAAGTATGTGCTATGTTCAGCAAAAGACTGTTTAGGTAAAATTGCTCCTTTCTGAGAAATTATTTGAGATGTTGGAAAAGAGTGCGTGCTGTAGGCAACAGTTACAGCTTCACTGCTTACATATATATTTTTAGTCAATTGACTTTGAAAGGAGATCATATGTAATTTTGGAAGCAAAATTGAGAAAATAGTTACTTAATTGATCACATGGAATTTAGCAACATTTGTTCAAGTGAGACAGTAAAAGTTACAAAGCATACTTCCTCTCTGTCAACTTGATGGATGTTCTTGTCTGGGATGAAATTCTSAGGTTCGTCTTTGAATAACGTTTTTAGAGTACTTAGCTTTTGTGCAAGGACGAATGTGAAATACATAATACCTTACAGAAATCTTGGGATGGAAAGCATCATCTCCTGCAGTCGTTTGGTTTGGTTTGCCTGTTGTCCAGTTCGTAATCCTTTGCAGTTTCCAGAAGGGGATCATACAGTACTAATATAATCAACTCCTTCTAAAACAAGCAGGTTATAATGATGAGCAAAGTTTTGTGCTCATAGATTTATTATTCTTATCAATTTTATTATATGTGGACTTGTTAAAACACTTTTATTCTTTAATCAAACATTTAAAAAAAMCCCTGCTATTTGACAGAGTTCTCATAACCGGAAATTCAAAGGAGTCTCTCACAATGCATGGCAGAGCATAACAAAGCAAAATGTCCTTCAGTCACCTATTTCTTTAGTTTAGTGTTTCTGAAGGCACGATTGTCCCTCACAGCACTTACTCTAATGTTGTGGTTATTGTGTGCTCATTGGCTTGAATGGAATCACTGTTATTCCTTTAGAAGCTTGTCTTTTGCCAGTGGCACAGAAAATCAAACCTATATAGAACAAAGAATTAGTTTGGACTTTCAGTCATGTTTAATCGTCTTTTTTCTCATTTATAAATGCTATACATGAATTGTTTTTATTTTTTGTTCTGTTGAATGTGTATTCTGACTCTTTGACTTTATTCATACCTGTGGATATGATGTCATGGATGTTTAATGTGACATTGGTAAATAGGCACTTGGAGGAGGTCTTCAGTTGTATCCAAAGCTGGTACCTTTATGTTTTTAGGCTGGTTATCTTCTTTCCCTCCCACAACTACATTACGTAACTCAAGAAAGGAGGAAAAAAGAAAAAAAGACTTCTGTCTGAGAACATTTTTTACAGGTAGTAGAGGTGGGGACAAATCTATAGCTAAAGATGTAGAGGAAGGCTTTTAATTTTCTTTGATCTCTTTAAAAAAGAATCAAGAGTCTGCTATTTAAAAATAACCTTGTCTGCCTATGTTTTACATTTTGTGCCTCAATGACAAGCATTCTTTCTCAATCTATTAGAATTGCTTAACATGGGAATAAATCCGACTAAATTCTCTAGATTTTCAAAAGATCTTAGAAACATGCTGTTTGTCTTTTCAATAAATACGCTTGGTAATCCTGAGAGGAAGCTTGCTAATACATTTTCCTGCAAAGCAATTAATCCGAAAACGTATCTGTAATGTTTTTCTTCTTGTATTTTGCAGCTACACCAATCTTTTATTGGCAATTTTAAATCTCAGGGATTCTTCAAAAAATACTCTTTGAGAGTCTTAATGCGATGCCCCTTTTATTTTCTAAAGGAACCGGAGTGACTAGAATCTTGCCCTCAGATCTTTAGCTTTGAGCAAGACGCAGGGAACCACAGGTCAGGCCTTGGGCTGGTCTGTGGGGGTGTGGGGAGGGGAAGAGTAGCAAGAGAAAGCTTTGGCCCAGATATAGAGCTGTTCAGATGAAGATCTTAGTGATGCATGTCGTCAGAAACACAGATCTTTCACATCTTCTGACTCTATTTTGTATCCGAAGTCAGGATGCTGAGATAAGGACAGTGCTGGTCTCCACCTAAAAGACAGTGTCCTCTGCCAGGACTGCACACACAAGCGCTGCTGCTTTCTCCTTCTCGAGCTGTGGGATGCTGAAAAGCAGAGCAGTGCCATATCCTTCTCTGACTCCCCTGAATCCTATAAAGAAGCTCAAAAGATAAAATACTAGCYGAAGGACTGCTGGAAATGCTGCTTCTCTAAGAGTTCAGTACTGCTACCCATACCCCTGGCACCTGCTAGTTACATCTTTGCCGTTGTTAATTGTCAAGATATGGCTCTCACGGTTCTCTGGATTTTTCTGTTTTTTAAAGCTATATGGCTTCTGAGGATATAGCTGGATGTTTGGCTATTTTGTTTTATTCTTGTTTTTCCAGATAGGCACARAAGTGGAGGAGAGAATTTAGTTTGTAAGTAGCATTTTTATTGCACCGGGGAAGCTGTGAGAAAAAGTTCTTCAACGTTTCCTCCAGAGGAATAAATTGAGCTTCATTTTCCTTTCATGGGAGACGTAGAGAAAAGCAGCCTGCCTTCAAGGGAATGGGAYAGTTTGGTGCTTCTCAGTGAACTTCAGCACCAACTGCAAGTTCTTTCAGTGCATTAGAGTCATGCCAGGCATCCTCTTCTCCTCCTGGCTGTCTCCTGATATGGCTGGACAAGGTGAGAGGAGGAAGGGCTTTCCGGTCTCCGTTTCTGATGTTTTTCCTTGCATAGTGTAAGGAAATTGGTGGACTTCAGTGCAGTGTGTGCTTATATCCCGAATTCAGGCTCTGCTGATAGGCTTTCAGTGTTACTCCTTTCAGTTTGTTTTGTTTCGTTTATACAATGTTGATACTGCTAAAACTTAGTTCCTGGTACTGATTGTATTTTTTTTCCTGAGCACAAAAGCTTTCTTTTCAAGAAGATGAGTAGTACGCTACCAGGTGTTGAAATGGTGCTGGCCACCTAAACTTGAGAGCTGGGACGCTTGCAGAACCTGAGTAGTGAAAGCTGCTGTGGGAATCATGTGACATGCAAAAGGGGGGAGATTATGTAGGAAAAATCGGAAGATCTTTATGGAGCATCCTCAGCATGCTCACCTTGAGGAGGAGGAATTTGAGGAGCTGTGGTAGGAGCAGTTAAGAGCCTGAGTGCAAAACCTCACTTGTCAGAAGTGAGAGGTCGTCTTCTCCTTCCCCCCGCCATTCCCATTGCTGAGGTACGTTGTTTCATGTTTACTTTCTGCCCCATCTATGGAAGGTTGGGAGGGACGTAATGATACTCGAGGTACTGACATCTTTAATCAACATACAGGTTTTATTGCCACGCATTTGCAGCAACAAGGACCACCGTGGTATGGAAAATACTTTTTGCTTGCGGTTCTTCTGCGCCTGGCTGTTTATCCACCAACGGCTGCAGGTTTATTTAAGTGAAGGGAGAGCATAGCACAGAAGCATTGCTCTTGTTCCTCAGCGAGATAGTGGTATTTTCCATCCTTTTACTTCTGTTCTTCTCTGTTTTGTGGATCCTAATTGGGCAAATGTTTGCAGTCATGGGAAGTACATCAATATTAGTGGCTTTCTTAAATTAGTTACGCTGATAGATCTGGCTCTGTTGTGAGGTCCTCAACGTGTGCATCACAGTGTGACTAAAAGACATTAAGAAATGTGCATCTTAAAAACATACTTTGATCTGCACCTCTRCTCCTGTATGTGTGTATCTACAATCATACTACACCTATACTCATTTATTAAATGTAAAGCACTACATGAGAACATCTTGATCTTTGCCTATGTAGTTAGTAGAGCTCTTTTRATTTGCACAATAGCAGTCGGAGAATATTCTCTGACCTATCAGCCACCCGGTTAAACATTGATAAAGTTTACTAGCCTTGTATTATCTGTTATGTGTATACTTTGTAATTTTAAAATACTCATTCCTTATTGAAGTAATACATGCTGTATATTTCCCAGGAATTATCATATTTTATCTTAGGATGGAATAGGGCAATACATTGATCTTTCAACTTTCACTTTAAATTCCAGTGAATTTCAAAGTTACTGGATAAAAAGAAGTATTTGACCTCCTTTATCCTGTGTACTTCTGTATTGTGGTTGTAGGTGATTTTGTTTAAGGGTTTGTTTTGTTTGCTTTGGGGTGGCGGTAGGTTTTGTTTGGTTGCCGATCTCGATAAGGTTAAGATTGTGTGGAGACGCTAATAAAAGTCATATTATTTTATGCTTTTTGGTGCAAACCTGTCGGTAAGTCATTCCCATTATTGTCATTTTGCAAAAAATTCTATGCATACCAGGTATTCACTGAATGAATGGGTATACAATCCGATTTTCATTGCAGTCCTCTAGCTGTAGTTTTTAGCAGATCCTACATTGAACTTGTCACAAATGCTATGTGTATATGTACGGGCATACATATACACTATATGTACGAATATTGTGAGCCTTTATAGTTCCCAGTCTATATCACAAAATCCACTTAATTTATTCTCTGCTTGTGGGCTGTTAGATCAGCCCRCTGAATGAGCTGGAACTTTGCAGGTTTTAAATTCGGAGTGTGGCTGATTAAACCTGCTTTGCAGGTAGACGGTGCTGTAAATTTTGTAAACTCACAATATTCTGCTGTCGCTTCAGTGTGCGAGGCTTGCGGGACAGCCAGTAATATGGTTTGTGGCAGAGTTCTCAAATTGGTAAAAATGCCTARTTATCCACATGTACAGGGGTACACATACATGCCTTGGTTAGAGGGAATCCCCGGCTAAATAGGCGCTGCTGGTTTCAGGAAGGGATTACACGGAGAAAACAAAGGGGGCTGGAATTTCTGAACTGATCTCTTCAACTTTATCTTTTTTATACAGTGAATGTTTTATTGAATTACATGTTGGGATTTTTAATATCTCTGTTTCTGTTCAGATTGCCAATTATGAACCTGCAGATTTGTACTAATTCATAATTTTAATTGTTTATGCAATAAAATAAGGAAAACTTTGATATAAATGACAACATGGGCTTTTTAGCTTTATTTTTCTTTACCCTTGTGTTTGAAATAGAATAAATACTTGTTCTCCTAGCCAAGGCATCTTAGGGTTTTACTACCAGCTTTCTCAAGGCAGTTTTTCCTCATGTACACCTTTGAAAGTAGAGCATAGCTAGGGCAAATACTGATGTGTGTTTGTCAAATTATTGTTTTGTGCAAACCTTCTGCTTGGGATACAGATAGGGCTAAAAGTTAAGATTTCTTTATGGGGTTATATTTATTGTGGAGACTTTTTTTTTTCTTTTTTCAAATTGAGTGTGTCCCTTGGACTGTCTGCTGTATAATTTGTTTTTATAGGTAACCTATCTTTTACGTTAAGCATAGTGTATGTGGGCAAACAAGTAGCTTCATATTTTCTAGGTTCAAAGTTCTTCAGGAATCTGTGCCCAGTATCTGGGCAAATCTTCTTTTCCTTAATAATGTAAACATTTGCTTAAAAAAAACTACGTCAGTAATACTTGTGTAAGTAAACTGAGCAGATTTGTGGGCTAATTTGAATTTACTAATTTTGGGGAGCTATTTTCTATTCTGTATTTGCTGAGTTATAAAACAGTA
Organism: Apteryx rowi; assembly: GCF_003343035.1. Classification (NCBI taxonomy): domain Eukaryota; kingdom Metazoa; phylum Chordata; class Aves; order Apterygiformes; family Apterygidae; genus Apteryx; species Apteryx rowi. The sequence goes on from NW_020450706.1 coordinate 419,445, forward strand.
AAAAGCAAAAAAAAWACCACACCAAAAAACTGCTTGCGTTGGTTTTCAGCCAGCAGGAATTGTAGTATAACACTGCTTCTGACTTCCTTTTGAACATGAAGAGATTTTAGAACAAACCACATCATATTATTTTATTACCGTGGTTAAATTTGATTAACTGTTTTCATTGCAAATTTGAACCTATTCTTACACAGAAGCAAGGAAAAAAATCTGCCTGACGAGAATAAACCATCCGGGTTGAAATCGTGCCCATTCGTTTTAGCTGTGCTGCAAGCAGAGAGGTTTGTGCAAAGCAGTGATTTGAGCAAATACGGGTCAATATTTGCCTGAGCTTCGCTGCCCTTCCCAGCCCTGTGCATAGAGGCGCCGGAGTCATTCATGGGCCTTTAAAAATCACCCTAAACTAATCAGTGGCGCTCAAAAGCATGCGTATCGATGCAGCAGAAATAGAATTCTAACACTATATAACAATATAAAGGTTTAAAAAGCATGGTATATAACAACAGGTATGTATTGTCTCTTGTCTACAGTAGTATAGGCCTAAAAAAGAGGTGGAAGGAGGCAAAAAAAAAGGGCAACCATTTCACATCCGGGACATCAAGTGTCAAGTTGATAACAAAGGACTCTTCTACAGTATTTATATGTGTGTGTAACTTAAGTAAACAGAGTTTCATTAAGGCGYGTGTCAGCTTTAAAGTGTTCTGATACCAGTTTGAGTAGAATAAGAAAGAAATCTAGGAATTTAAAGTTCCTTAGATCATTTCTTTTCAAGATTCTCTACCTCCAAGCCATCTCCGTTTATGTTAAAGAGAAAATTTGCGGGGGGAAAAATGTACTTGTTGTGGTATTTTGAAATAAGGAAGATTCAGGATATTCTAGGATTCTGGCATGCGGTACCTTAGCTTGCAGAATACTTTTATGTAGAAATCATAATTTGGTGTGCAGGTGTTACGAGTTCAGCAGGTCATTGGGCAGGAGCGGGAGTCTGGGCTCCAGATAACTGTGCATGCAGTTTTTTAGCATAAAAAAAGTCATGTCTGTTTAAAAAATACATATATATGTCCATAAAGGGCATCTACCAATTAGATGCAGTGGGAAACTCCCTTCTGATAAGGAACTGAGCTGCTAATGCTTGAACTTCACATAGCTTTTAATATGTCCAATGATGATTGTAGTCATTAAGATACCATTTTTCATAGCTTTCGCTGAACTGTTTTAAGTATTYAGGTGTAAAGCTTTATGGAACCAGTACTCGCACTTTATTTTTGTCAAGCTTTGCATTCAAATCTGGCTTTATGTGTATTGTTTAATTTAGATTGAAGAATGGAAATACCCTCTGAAAAATAACTGGACAGTGATACCAAAGGCTTCACGTATGTTGTCTCAGTCTAAATCAAATGAGGACTGCTTGTATTTTAAAAAACTTTTAGTAAAAGCTAGTCTATGTTAACATAATTAGCAAAACCTCTATTCTAATGTACTGACCTAGCCCCCTAGTGGGGACTGTATAACATATATATATATATAAAAAACATATATATAGTGGGGACTTTTGCCATTTTAAATTATATTAATATAGGAGGAAAGCTGTGAGCTGTGTGCTTTTTTTCCGTGTTCTGAAACAACGGATAGCGAGTAGTCTCTGTAATGCAAGGTGTGCCAGATCCTACATTTGGATTTTCAGATCTGAAGATCAAATTCTAGTCWTTTCAGTCTGTGTAACCACAGTTGCAATAATTTTTTAGTCCAGATTCTGCCTCTAACCTGGACCGCCTCATGCTTTTGGGCTTCACATTTCTCAAGATTTATGGTGCTGACAAGGAGATGGGGAGGAAGAAATGAAAACTTAATATTATCAGCTCGTGTGCTTCTGAAGGCACACAGAAAAGAGAGTTGTTGGACAGCTGGGATCCTAAAACCCAGAGGCACTTCTAAAGTCAGAACCACAATTTAAATTCRAATGCATGATTTTTAATCTTTATTTTTTCAATGTGTTTGGTTGTTTGAAGATAAATATTTTCTCTCTTAACTATTGTATAAATATGCTTCACTTTAGCTTGTTTTATAGTTGCAAAAATGTCTTAGTATAYATATATATATATGGAATCTTTTAATAGTTCATTAGAGTAAACACATCACATGACTGATTTCAGGCAACAGAAGTTGTAGGGTCTGATGGTTCAGATTATAAAAATTGGTGTTATGGTTAAAAAAAAAAAAAAGCAGTCTAGCTGATTTTTCTCTTACTCAATTTTTTCTAGTTACAGAAAATATCTGTAATTTCTCATTTGTGTTGGTTTCTTTTTACTGCTGAGGCTTGATCAGTAAGCTGGTTGCATCTCCCTAGCATGCCCTGCTGCCGCTATGCCTAACGCGGTACCCGAAGCTGCTTTGTGTTAATGCAATAATTTGCAATTCAGACCTAAAACCTGGCTACTGTGTGCTTTCTTCCTCGCTTTCCCTGGCGTTGCTGGCTGAACGAGCACTTAGTTCCTGGTGTCAAGTAGCAGTTTTCCAAAACTTTTCCTCCACTACCCACCTCTCTGAAGATTGCACTGGGCAAAGAAGTGTCTTCCCTGTAAAATGCCTAGGAGTTTAGTGAAGATATCGGCAGCATTTCTGATAGCCTGGCAAATAAGAAGCGTGTGGCTTCTTCTCCAGCAAGGACAGTTCTAGATGATTGTGAATGAAGTTTGGATATGCGAATTGAATTTAAATAGATTTCCCTTGGTCAAAACAAAAAAAAAGTGTGTTAACTTTAATATCAGTGAAAGGGATGGGAGTCGAATACTCTTGAAGAAAATACAAGGTAAGGTAATGCTTACAGCAGCTGGTTTAAAGGCATTTAAAAAAGGCTTTGAATTTGAGCGCAACCCCTCACGTCTGCATACACTGAAGATCAGTCACTACTGAAAAATAAATTCCTGCTCCAGGCAGAGAAAGCATTTAAGGTGCGTCAGTAACTGACACTTCCCCCAGATGTTTCAGTGTTTCTCTCGGTGAAAAGCAGAGTGGGCATATATTTGTATTAAGTCATAGTTTCATATATTAGGTAGAGACCATCACTTTTTTATAGCTGAACGACAGAGGAACGCAGCATAAACAATTATAAAAAAACAATTTATCGATATTATGTAGTAACTGCGCACGATACGGCTAGTTATCCTCAAAGTCCGTAGCTGTGTTTATCCAAACTACAGTGCTGTTGGAATATTTTGCACTTAGCCTTCATGTATGCATTTTATTTTTATTCGTGCTGGTCTTTTTCAAAATTGTGTGTTTTTCTTTGCTTAAAACCTATCCAGTTATAACTAAATAGCATGCGCATTTTGATCTTCCCGTCAATACTTCTGCCTAGTTAGGAGTTTCCTCCACTGAAAAGCTATTGAGAGCATCAGCCACCTCTCAGACTGTTGCSTAGTTTCTTCCTCCACCACCCCTTTCCCGGGAGAATACGGAGTTACCTTATAGCTTGTCTGCTTGCCCCGGAGCTCCCCCTTTGCTGCTCCGGGAGAGAAACGCTGTCAGGCATGTGAAAGGACGCTGAGAACGAAAATTTCACTGCACGCTTGTAACATCGTCTGCCAAGATATGTCGTCGTGCGTGTTTATATGGAGCATTTCAACAGCATGCTCCGGATAATAAACCAGCACAGGCTGCTGCATGACATCGTGTAGTCTCTTGTAGAAAAGACAAAACTGAGGGTGCTAAACTAACCTGGGAGCATCCCGTTACAGGAGTTGCCTTAACTGGATACCGCTGCTTGCAAACGGCAGTTGCGACAGCTCTTCCGTGAGTTCTTCGTTGTTTTTTATSCTAGGGAAGTAAATGATAGGCTACGTGGTGTCTCCCTTTGACTGCCAGTACGCAGGGCAAGGGCAGGGCTGTCCCGGAGACTTGCCACCGGCGAGGTGATGGACATTTCCATCTGGAGGTGGGCAGAGAGGAAGCCGTGTGCTTTTACGTCTCGGATTCTGTTTATTGTTTCCGGCTTCCCGATGGGTTGAACGTGCCTTTCGTTTTCATAATTTACGCTGGCTTCAGGGAACAGGGATCTCGATGTCAGATACGAGTGAGCGAGCGTTTAAAATTAACTTCATGGCCATCTTCTCCTGTTAGCRGTGCTAAGGTAAACACTAGAACAGCTAGGCAGGCCGCGGTGTTTGTCTGTAGCACATGACTTCTGCTCCCCATGCGTTTGGACATGGCAGACATTGAGAAGACTACAACTTCGGCACGTGTAGCTAGAGGAGAAAGTCAAGAAACTCCTTACTTGTGTAGAACTTGTAGCTTATTTATTTATTTATTTATTTTAAGCTGTCTTCTATCTTGTTGCAGCACCTCCGACAAGTAAAAGCAGACTCCCAGTAAACTGCTGTCTCCGTAATGCTTTTGTACATGAAACAAATATTAGGCTTTGTTACTTTCTTGGGTTAACATTAAAAGCGGTTGGAACGACGGAAATGCTCGGGCAGAAACAATCCGCGCTCCAGAAAGACTTTGCTTGACCAGTGTATTAATAGTTAACTTTGCAGCCTCGATAATCTGAATCTCTTCCAGGTGACTGAGTGCAGCAGTGTTTAGCTTCCTGCATTTGTCAATGTGAAAACACGCACTTCTGCTTCCTCATCATTGTCATGCTGCAGCTACGCGTTTAAGTGGTTTTGCTTCCTGAGCCAAAGAACAGCAACCGACTCCTGCCAATAGCGAAGCAAAAAGCTCCTAAGTGCTTCTCCTCCGGCACGCGTGCCGTGTATGCGCGTGAAGGGATACTAGATGTTCAAGGAGGGTCGTTTTTTTAAAGCCTTTTTAAATGATTTTTAGGCAGTCTGACAACAGCAAGAGAATTAACGTGGAAAGCTAATTTTAGGATTAACACAAAGGTTGCATGTGCCAAAGTTGTACAAAGTTGAATAGGGAGTGGGTGTGATGATAGGGAGGGAAAGAGTGATGTCAACCTGCTCTCCGTTTTCTGCGGGCAGATGGTAATTCCATGGAAAATAGGGATTTGCAGTTATCGGGCCAGGAAAATCAGTCATGTAAATCAAAGTTCATTTCAGAAATGGATACGGAAGAAGGAACCACTACGGTACAGTGTATTGTTTTAGTAGGTGTAAAGCAGTGTGGTCCAATGAACTGAGCTCAAGACTTTGATTTGGGAACTAATGAGTTCACATTTTTTGGCTTTGCCATTGTGTTTTTTTTGTTGTTGTTGGTTGGTTGGTTGGGGTTTTTTTGCCTTTGGTCGGGTAACTTAGCCCGTGTTGCTTTCTGCCTATAGTGCAAAATGAGTAATACTGTGGAGCGTTGCAAGCATGATTTAATGTTTAAACAGTATGGTAAAAGCGATAGATCCTGAAGTGCTGCTACCTGTTTAGTYGTTTGATCCAGTGAAGCTTGCATATTTATGACAGGGAAGATCAGAAAAAAAATAGTTGAGTTTAGTCAACAATTTTGTGGTCGTGGTGTGAATAGTTGGGATGTCTGCTGTCTTTGTTTGGTCCCAGAAAACAGATTTCACCATGGACCCCAGCGGGTGTCTGCATGCTGTTTCTAAGGAGTCTGCCAAAGGGAGGAGAGCAACTGCTGTTAGTAGGCTTAAATTCACTGCATGGTGGTCTTATCTGTTGGAAATCTTTAAAGGATCCACAAATCAAAAAAAAAAAAAAGATTGAAAATCACTAATCTAGAACAAAGCATTGCATATTACTCCTGTTGCGTGGCAAAACATGTCTGAAACGAGGTAGTATCCATCCAGTTACAATTCTTGTCTTACACAGTGCCTCAAAACCATTTCTCTTTGCTGAGATCAGGGTCATATTCCATTCATACACTTAGCGGAAGAGCTAGGAATGAAATCTAGTGCATGGTCCCTTTTTGTATAGCAACRTGTTTTTCTCCCATAGGTACAACTTTTGGAGATTCCCTGAACTCTGAATACATTTTTAGCTAATGTTGTCTTTTTGATTTTTTTTTTTTTTTTTTTTTTCTGGAGTGGAGAATAGCACAGTGATTTGTCCTTGCTTCTCTTTGGGGTGAAAATGGAATTCTTATTTTAAAAGAGGAAAAGTGTTCTTGTTACTGTAGTATAATCCTGTGTTGTGAACCCTATTACTCAACAAAATCCAGTGGGATTTGAGCAATTTTCCCTGGATGCTAAACAATTTACTCATTSCCCTAAATGCAGTTTTAAAGTATCTCTCTGTAAACTGCCACTCAATAGCTGGTTGCTCAAGAAGCTCCAATTAAAGAGATGAACACTTAGAAGTAGAGGCATGTTTGTTTGTTTTTTTTTCTTTTTCCCCATTATGTGAGATTGCATTTGTGGTTTAACAGTGGGTAATTGCATGTTTTAGGTAAACTATTTTTGAAACAATTTTTTTCTCTCCTTTTCTACTCCATCTTCTCCTCCTCCCATTCTAGGCTTCTCAGCGGACCATTCTCAGCTCTCTCCCTTCACATTGAAGAGTCCCCTGAGCTTGAACCCGGCGTTTCAGGTGAATTTGAACTCAGCTGGCCAGGGTTCATCTCCTCTTCTGAGTCCTGTCCTGAGTGATGCTGGTGGTGCCAGGATAGAAGATGATGATGAAATGAAACGTAAGGTAAGATAATGGCACCACAGAGAACTCAAGTAATGAGAAAAGCTTTAATTTCAGGTGAGGAACTGTGCTTTTTGGTCATTGAATATTGATTGCATGATACCTTGTAGGAACACAGATGTGTTTGGATGTTAGTGTTGAAAAATCCTGTGCTGAGGATTTAATCACATCTGTTTATCCTGCTGTTACTGCARGAGACTCCCATTGCCCTGCTGAGTGGTGAGGACATTCTCGGTGTCTCTTGCTGGAGTCAGATTTCAGTGTTTTAGCAGGAGCTCACTGCAGAGGGCTCCAGAGCAACAGGAAGGTGGTTTCACAATGTCTTTTATATTGCAGTATTTAAAAGGGTATATTTCAAATACACTTGATGTCTCTTTGACAGTAATGGTGCACTTGGTGCCTTTTGGGCTCTAACTGTGTTATATTAGAGCATAAAAACCACTTGCCCTTGTGTTGAAAGTGTTGAAAAGACAGTTGAAAGCAAGTGAACTGCTCAAGGTAGTTTTCACTAGGGAAGTACACTGAAGAGCAAAAAAGAAGGAGCTGTTGACTCTGGAAATCAGTTGTCTTTGGCTTATTCATTAACGAAAGATGGTGTCACACTGTGATATTAGCCCTTGCCTTAACTTTGCTGTGTGTTGTCAGATTTAACATGGGTCAGTTGATTGGACTGCACTGTCTGTGCGAAGCGCTGTGTCATGTTAATAAAAATGTGTTCTAAAATGATTTAATTTACCATYGTAGAGAATAGCATAGAGCTAACATTTGTTAATGTCTAAGGTATGTTGTTCTTAGGTTCTTGACTTCTATACGCGTTCTTGCCACATGTTCTACATCAGTCCTCCAGGCCATTCTTTCTAGGTATAGCGGGACCTTTAAAATGGTACTGAGGTATCTGCTTTTGAGCTGCAGTGGACCCAGGCTCAGCTTCAGCTTTCCCAACAGCGGGCATTGTGGTGACTCTGTTTACACTCACCCAGGCATCTGTGGTGGTCTGGCTTATTCAGAAGAGCTGACTATATCATTGGAGCTGCCCTCTCCATTGCTAATTCTTCTCTCTGCTGCGTGGTGGATAATGCTTTGGGCCTCACGCAAGCTTGAGACTTCTTTTCTGAAAACAGGGAAGCAAAAATGGCAGTGACTTCTGTGGGTGCAACAAATCTCAAAGCAGGAACAACTTTGTGTCCTCAAGATGTGCTTATGTTCCTTAGCCTGGACTTCTTTCCTTTCTTTCTACCAATAAGCACTGTTTGCCTTGACCATGAACTCCCCAGCTTCAGCACAGGAAGCTGCAAAGGTGAAGAAAGTGCAGGTTTCATGATGTGGGGCTTTCCTTATCTCTGTGGAGAGCTCAGGATTCAGCCCTGCTTTCCCAGGGATTCCCAGTTCTAAAACGTTTTTGGTCTGGAGGCCACCCCACCTTAAGTGTTTGAAACACAGAACTTTAGCTCTTTTCTGTGTGCTTCAGCACCACCGAGCAAGGCTCCTCTGCCTCAGTGATTGGTCTATATTCATATTCTCTGCTCACTCGAAGACTGCAGAGCCTTTCTGAAAGGTTTAAGTGAGTAGTGCTAATCCATAGATTCTGATTGCGGTCTCCCAGGAACTTCTCCAGAGTCTTATGTACTTTATGCAGCAGTCTGCTCTGGTCTGTGTGGCTATGCTGATGTACTACTTTGCAGTGCCGTCTGTTCATGTGCTTTGGTAAGGATTGGCTTCATGTACCTCCACAGCTTGTTGAAATGATAGACATGACCAGATGCCAGTGTGTGTTAAGATTTTTGTTTTTATTCATGCTGCACCATGTTATCAGGTTTTCACAGTGGTTGCTAGTAATAATAAGAAAGCAGAACCAGCCCCAGCTCATCTTTCTTAAACAATGACTCCAAGCATTTAAACACACTCAGAATAAATACATGCATGTGCGTGGGTGTATATGCGCAGACAAACACACACGCTTTTGCATGCACATGCTCTTTGACTACTTTTCAGATATGGATAACAAATTATGAGACTTTGCCCAGGTAGGCATCGTATTTGACAAACTTGCAATCCTTAGAGCACTGCATTTCTCCTGGTAAGACAGAGAAGTCCACCTAACGGCAAACATTCATGACCATTCTTCTGCAAGCTGCCTTGCTTGCTTGCCTTGCCTTGCTTCCTTGCAGAGAGAGCAGCCAGGTTTGTTGTCTCTTCAGTACTTGAGAAGAACCCAAGACTTTCCATTTCAGTGTGAGGAAGGCTCTGTTGTCCAAACTACCTTCCTTAGGGAGTCATTGGCCACAATGAAATCTATAGATTTCTGTGTAACCTCTAAGAAGCAGCCATCCTATTTACTCCTGCTTTTCTGCTCCCACCATCCAGTGGTCTAATCATCTTACCTCTGTCAGGATCCTCAGACAAGGTCACTGGCTCATGCCATTTGTTGTCATGTCTTCACCGTGTCTTTGACTGGGTGCTTTTTGGAGCTGTGCCACCAAGTGCAAGCTTGCTCGCTCTTGTTTCATCTCGGCTTGTTTCTTTTTGCAAACAGACTGGCTAGGCTGATGATGTGCACCATCTCCAATAACTACAGCATCTGGTTTGTCTCCTTGATCCCAAACCCCATTTCCCTGTTATTGTGCAATTGGTTATGCACACTTAACATGGTTTTAAGAAGGCTTGAACATCTTTATTCACAAACTCCAGCAGAGGATATTGATGATAGTAAAGCTGTGATAATACTGTTAGTTCGGCAAGAAGTTTGCAATCTCATCTTCCCCGAGGTGTGCACTTCCATGTTGGCATTCAACCATCCCACTAGAAGTATTTTCGGTTAGTTACAGGGCAGTGCAGTGTCAGCGCATACTCTTTCCTTTTGGTTTATTTCTAGCCTAGGTGGTCTTTGCCAAAACCCTGAAAGCGGCGGAGGCCTTTCTGAGAGAACGTAGCCTGTGCATACTCCCCAAACGGACTGGTGCTCTCATGAACAGGGGTAGATTAGCTGCTCCAGGCTCATAGCGAATGTACAGAAATCTCACCGATTTCGGAGAGCAAAGGTGCCGCTCTGGACTTAGTGCTGCCAAAGCTCGCTTCTGCCATGGCTGTTTTCTAACTAAGGGAGCCCTTCTGAGACCTGCAGTGCAGCTACACGGAGCTCCGTTCCTCCTTTGGCCAAGCGCTGCAAYGTGACAGAAGCATGTAGCTTTGGGCAGACGCTCGTCTCTTGGGCCTCCGAAGAACTGGTTCAGRTCGTGGGATAGTGCTAAGAATCACCCATAGGGTGGATGTGTTATAAATAAATGCTCACAGGAGAGAGGAAGGTTTCATGAGTAACTGGGAGTTGAGATAAAATTTTGTGGGTCGTTTGTCCCCACGCGCACACACACTTTCAGCCTCGCTATCTAATTTAGACTTACCGAGGTAGAACTGCTGAGGGCCATAAAAATGGGGCCTTTCGTGCCACATTTGTTGAGCAGATAAAGGGCATGGGCAAGGCCAAGGCCAGCAGGTACTATGAAGGTTTTAAAAAGCTTCAGTAATTTTTGTATATGGACATAACACAGTATTCATGCAAATAATGTGCCGTTTTACACAGAATCTCCAGATGCTAGCAAGTTATTTTTTAATAGGTAAGGCTGAGCTTGAAGTCTGTTTTTTGTGAGTTGGCATATGGGTTTATAGCTTTTCACTTTTAAATAGGTTTTTGACTTTGCTTGAGCAGGGGAGTTGGACTTAGATGATCTCCAGAGGTCCCTTCCAACCTCAACCATTCTGTGTAATACTTACTGTCATTTGTCTTTATAATAGTTATAACCTGGAGATAATGAACAGAAACTGCACTGTCTGTTCTAAATGCTGAAGTCCAATCCTTTCTACCTCATTTTTCAGAGTCTGGTATTTCAGCAGATTGAGTTCTCTTTCAGACCGAAACTAATTTATAAAAGTTACAAGCCTTGAAGAGAATTTCTTTATTGTAATTGGTTTTTAGCTTGACCAACTTCTGAGACTTCTGAGGCTTCACTCTCCATTCAGAAACAGTATTTTAAGTGGAAAAAAAAACASGCTGAAACCAATATGACAAGTTAAATTTCACAGCTGTTTTACAATTGCATTRTACACAAAAGATATAATTTTACAGTGGCGCTATTAATAGAGCTTTAGTTTTAAGGATAATGCTGCTGTAATTCTACTTAGTTAATCAGGGCATGCGTAGGTATTAGCTAATTAGATTTTATGTTCAAGACCTTGCCTGATATTTTCAATTAGATACCTTTATCTGTGCTGTGATATTATTTTAGTAAATGTAAGACTTGAATTGCGTTTTGCACTGTGGCAAAAAATTGAACTTAAGTTACCAGTGTTCAGCGGCCCCCAGTTTGTTTGTTTGTGTTTTCTCATGACCCCATGTGCTTGCTTAATCTGCAGCGTGAACCTTTTTGGAGGCAACTGCTCGTAGCTCCTTCCTCATCTTCGCCAAGTGCTGCGCTATTATCACTGCTAATGAGTGGTGGAGCCTGTGGCAGGCTAGTCCTCCGTTCGAGCTCCCTCGCGTCACTTGGAGGAGACAGACTGGGAGGATCTGAGACATCATTCTGCTTGGTACCTAATAATTAAAAGGGGACTTTGTGTCTGAAAAGGTTTGTGACCGCAGCTCTGTAGTATAAACGGTGCTGATCTTGTTACATTAGCGCAGGTATTTATAACCATAGGTGTCTCACCTGGTGGCAATGTTTTAAAAGGTTATTTTTTAAGTAGGCTGGGATACTGGCTTGTTTCATAGAGATAATGAAGGCAAGCAGGATAATTGAAATGCCTCATTAATGTCAGCTGCCCCTTTTGACTGAACATTTTACAGCAAATTCTTAAACTCTTGCCTTGTGAGCTTTCTGCTCCCACGTGTTGCTGTGATGCTGCTGTTGCTACACTGAAGCCTTTGGAAAGCTGGGTTTTTTCTTGTCACTGTGCTTTTTTCAAGTAACTGTGGTTTTCTGTCAGCGTAATGGTAGATTTCTCCTCCACCTTTTCTAATGGAAGCTGGTTGCAGCAATCCACTTTAATAGTACATGGAAGCTGATCCTGTCCCCCACCGCGAGTTATTTTTGACTTTGCTGAAGCCTAGTCATTGAAGTGAAAAGTTGAGCATTTTTGTGCATGCAGAATGATTTTTTACAAGACTTGATAGTTTCATGACATTGTAACCCAGAAGCAAAGCAGACAGAAAACTAGAATAGTCTCTAAATTCTTGCACTGCACAGCACCTGCTATCCCCGGGGTGTCTCATGGTCTTTTATTTTCGGCCAGCGTGTTTCTGCCTCTTTAAGTGCAGAGAGGAGCTCTTCATTCAACCTCACCTGCTGTTACTGCATCTCGTGAGCGTTTGAAGGTTTCCAGGTGTGATTGTGCACGCAGAGGACACTGAAATGCTAGGTTTTTGGGTGTCTATTATTTGCCTTGACACCTGCTGTGATTGTAGGGATGTTGTCTTTGGACTGGTGAAGCAGACCGTCTCCTGAGAGAGTCTTTGCGTTGTTTTTTTTCCAGGCCTGAACTGATTTCCTTTCAGTGCCTGAGCAGTAACGAAGGCATTTGGCAGATCCCCTTTTGCACTTTGAGAGCCATATCACCTTTCAGGGCTTCTGGTACGGTGAAGCTTGCTTTCAGAAGAAATGAATGACTGCTTTTTGCCCTACTGCTGTGAATGTGAGGCTTGCTTTTTTTTTCTTTTGCTAGTAACAAGCTACTTATTATTTTAAATCATTAGGTACTCAAAGCAGCCTACCGGTGCCTTAGAAAAACTCCTGTCTTTACATAATCTAGAGGACAGTCTGCAGGGAAAAGACMCACCAGTGTTATCTGCATCAGTGAAAAAAACCAAATCCTAGCTCTTGCTAGGACTCAACACAAATAAGGTGCGGTTAGGACTAATACAAGCCCAAAAAAAGGGGAAATTAAGGGCACCGAATTTCATCAGGGAGCAATTTGGTAAGTAACGAGAACCTCAGGGAGTAAACAAAAAGTGGTGATGCAATGACGAGAGGAAAAGGGAGAACACCTGGGAAATGACAAGCATTTCCCGGTACATCTCTGTGCCTCAAGGTAGCGTGCAGCCAGCTGGTGGATAAAGCAGGAACCGGCAGAACTGCTCAAAGTTAATGAAGAAGGATGCTTTAAAGTAATTAATACAGGCTGTGAAAAGTGATAAAGAGCAAGGCTCTGGACATGTATGTTTTTTGCGTGCTTTCGCATTCTCTAAGTGTTTAAGGAACAATCTGCAAYGATATTTTTGAGAGTGGGGGAAAAATACTCCAGTGAGGATCATAGCACAAGGTGTAACTGGAGGACGGGTTCTCTCCCAGAGCGCTCAAGAACATATTTAATGATTTGCCTCACTTGAGAGTAACTCCTTAAACAACTGTTTTAAACGTGCCTAAGAAAGCTGGCGTGGAAGAGGAAGATGACGGCAGCTAGAGCCGAGGTGAGAGGCAGCTGGGGAGACCCCGGGAGGGAGGAGCAGCGCTGAGGAAGGAGCYGAACCCAGGGGATGGGCATGAGCGCGCAGCGATTGCCGTGCAGCAGCAGCTCTGCAGCGGCTGCACGCGTGTTCCCCGGGGTCTCCTCTTGTCGCCGTCTGCGCTTTATTCCACGACCTAGCTTTCCTTTGCCTTTGGAAACTAGTTTTTCTAAGTCAATCCTTTAAGCCTTTGGCCCTAGTTGTGTGCCACGGTAGACTGTGCTGAGCCCAGAAGGAGGAGTACCCAGAACTGTGTTGCACAAAAGGCTGTCTCCTCTCGGTTAGCAATTCTTCTCACATTATATAAGATAGTGACGAAGTTGCAGGTAAGCTAGTACGTGTTGTTCAATCAGTTTAGAAATAGGTATGTTGTGGAAATGGTAAGAAGTGCTGCAAGAAGGAGCTGGTAAGTCAGATAAGAGAACTATGGCGTCTCAGGCCTTCGGAAAGGTTGGCAACATGACGTGACATCCTTTGAGGCTGTCGGCGGAGGATGCCTCCTTGAGGTTCCACAGCGTTTTGAAGGTTTGTAAATAACCCAAGACAAATTAAAAAAAAAAAAGTCTGAAGCAAAGTTTGCGAAAGGCTTTCCCTAGCATGATGTACGTATATGTACATTAAAATATACGTGATGGCTATGGAGTGAAGAGAGGCAAGGATGTCAAAGTATGTTCCCTGGTACCGCTAGGGAGGGGGTCGATGTGTGGAAATAGAGCAACTAGCATAAAATAAATGAGGTTAGACAGTTACTTGAAATAAATTGCATTTTGGGATACACGCTTCCATAGGTTCTATGTAGCTAGGAGGGACTTTACAGATACATGACTAAGCAGTTGGGGAAATGCTTGTCTGTGCGCAATATTAACGTGCAAGAAGCTGGAGTGCTCCAGAAACCCTGTGAATCTCTCTGCTGGTTGTGCTGGAGGGCGTTTCGAAGCGTCCGTGCTGCAGGACTCCCCAAACCCAGCGGCAATGCTAGCTCTTCTCTCCCGTTTCTGGACCGTTATTGCTAAAGGAGTTGCGACGGCGTGATTCTCGCGGTGCCCGAACCACCGCTCAAGAGGAGCGAGCGCTGGCAGCGTGCGGTGCCGAGTGTGTCCCAGCCGCGGTTCCCTGGAGAGCGACTGACCTTTCATGCTTTCTTGTCCCCGCAGTGCTAATTAAACTGGGTTTACTCGCTACAACAACTAATATAAAAGAGATTTTATTTTTTTTTAACTTGGTACATATATGAAAAGGGGGAAATAATTTCCAAACCTGTGATGGAGAGCGCCACGTTTTCACATGACTTAAATTGGTGTAGTGGCATTTATTTTTACCGGGTGAGGATTTGGTACAAAACCGAGGCACAGCACGGTGAGTTAAGGCGGCAAAGCAGCAGCTTAGTTTGTAATGTTTTTTAATAACGTGCATTTTCAAGCTAACTCTGATTTTTTTTTTTCTTCGTTGCAACTACAAAAAATCTGTTTTCACTGTTTCCTCCCTTTGTGCTTCAATGTCCGTTTTGTCCTTTCCTTTTTTTTAAATAGCAACCTGGTGTTTGGAAGAAGACAACTTCAAAGACAGTGGGATGCAATGATTGTTTCAGGGGTTTTTTGATGCGGGAAAATGAAATTTGAAAAACAGAACTTTTTCCAAGTGTAGATGCTCTTCCTCTTTCAAACTGTACTGTTCATAGTGATTTTTTTTTCCCCTCTGTTCCCCTTATAAACACCTACAGCTCTGTCACATCTATCCTGTCAGGATATCTGCTCTACCTAGAGCTATGGTGCATCTGCGTTCTTAGGAAAAACAGTATTCCAGCGGGAAGGTAGGTCTGTAGAAAAAGGCCTGAGATCCACCATGTGGTCCTCAACCTCAGCCTTCATGTTGACAGAGCAGTGGGTCACTATCATGACCCTGCAGCAACCGTGCCGCCAACGACTGATGTGATTATTTCTTAATAATCTTGGAATAGAAACAATATTTTATGGCAAATTCAGTGCTTGAGAATACAGTATTGAACTGTTAGCAAACACGTGTAAGATTTGAGCTTGTGCTAAGTAATAAATAGAGCATTTATATACAATACTGATTGATTACTTTGTTTTCTTTCAGCGCTATCCAACCGACAAGGCATACTTCATAGCAAAGGAGATTCTTGCTACAGAACGGACGTATTTGAAGGACCTGGAAGTTATTACAGTGGTAAGGGTTTAAAAATGTCTTTAATGTTTTTCTTTTTCTTACCAGACTTTTAATCTTTAATTTGGAAAAACTCGGAATTCCTTCCAGATAACAGAAGAAGAAAGCCCTATGATAAGGGATAGCTGTTGAGCCACGTGGATATTACCTTGTTTGTCACGTAGGTCCTCGTGGGAGAGCAGATATCCTCTCCGGACTTTTCTAATTAGTTCCGCTAGCTACATCTTATATGGTTTTGGAGTTTTAGGCAAATTTTATCTCTGAAAGCTGTGAACGCAGGGTTCTTAAGGATAGCCTGAAAATGCTGCTGTTCATTCAGCCTCAATAGCAGCCGTGGCCGTCAGCTCTGTTTATAATCTAGTGATCATCACTTTGGTATTCTTTCTGAAACTTTTGTCTTTATTCTCATGATCTGAAGGTACAAGAGATGACAATTTCAAAGAGTACTGAGGATCCATGCAGAGGGTTTTTTTTGTCTCCCCCCCCCCCCTCATTTTAAGGTGGGGATGAAGCCCACGTTGGACTAGTGAGTCCTTATTTGGATGTTGGCTCGAGTTTCCAAATCTTTTTTCTTTAAGAATTATTTGTTCACTTTACTCCAGGTTTCAACATTATGGCCATTGTGTTTCTATAAATTATTGTATTTATTTCCTCAAAGAGAAAAGTACGATTTCCTTATGTCATGCTTCTTCAGCTGAGATATCTTGCAAGAGTTCAGTGAGCGTCATCTCACTGAAATTCTTCCAACGGACTTCCCAGAACTTTCCCTAAATGACGGTGGAACATTTGGGACCTCAGATAGTTTTTTGGTATGTTCACATCCCTATGAGAAAGCCGGGAACTGAAAGTAATAAAAAAAGAAAAAAGAAAAACGGTATGTAAAACACACGCAATGCCTCCAGCAAAGAAATAACTTGTACAATGCTGCGAGTTTTATGAAAGGGCAGTTGTGTGTCTTTTGAAATAAAAGCAGTTGTGCTGCGTCAGTTGTGGGAACGCTCTAGTCATTCAGTAATTCGCTGCAGTTCAGAGCAGTTACGAAACCTCTCCTCGCTGGATTAAGAAACCTGCCTATGCCTGGGGCCAATAAAAAGCCTCGTATTTGCAGTGTTTGGCAAGGAAAGAACCGACATCTTCCTTAAATAGTTCTCCTTTCTTCCTGCTGTTGCCCTGTGCACACGCACTTTCTCCTCCCCCGTGTCTGCAGGAGCAGAAATTATCTGCTAGCTATAAATTTCTCAGATAGAAAAAATGATCATAATTCATGATGTTTCTTGCAGTGGTTTCGCAGTGCAGTCATCAAGGAGAACGCCATGCCAGAAGGCCTGATGACATTACTCTTCTCTAACATAGACCCAATTTATGAGTTTCATCGAGGTTTTCTGAAGGAGATTGAGCAAAGGCTATCGCTGTGGTAAGCATCAGAGCGTGAGCAATAATCAGGGAGGACCTTTTCCTGTGTCCTCACATCAAGACCGTATATAATCTGTATTTGAATTGGTATTTCTGCTTAAATAGGACCAAGGGAAAAATATTTTAATATGTGGTGATTTTTGAAAAGTGACCAAATAATTTTTGTAAAGCCCCTTTTCAAGCGCTGCCTTTTCTATAATATCCTGTGTCCATGTGAATTGTATGCCAAGCCAAGGTTTTGCGTAACGTTATCCGGTGGTGTTCCTCTAGCCTTAGAAAGCAGAAGGGACACAAGGTCAAAAAGATAACGTGCAGTCTATGGGATACCTTCCCGGGTAATGAATCTCCAGGTGAAAATCTAGAGAACACTTTTTTCTGTAAATAACATTAGAGTTGTTCAGTTATTGCAGCACAACTTATTTCTCATTTCAGAAAGTGGTTTTGGTCTTTTAACCTTTGTATTACCTTCTTCTGACCTGGGATGTAATATATTACAATGTATATACCATTCAGAAGGAGATCTTTTTTACTCCTCTTAAAGTGATGTTAATGTATTGGTTTGTTTTTGTTCTCTTCCTTTTTACGTTGGTGAACCAAATTATTTACTGTATACCTGACTGTTCTGCCTCACCTTGCAAAGCTTTCTGCTCTAGAGAGGACAAGCTAGATGCTTGTATAAGATTAAAGCAACCTGGATCTGGAGTAAGGGAAATGGAGAGATAGAGTAAATGAAAAATGAACAAAAATTAATTCATAAATTCAGGTGTGACGTGTTCAGAAGTCTAAAAGGTTAAATTCCAAAACAGCCTTGCATACCAATTCATTTCTCTTCCTGTCTCAGTTTTCTAAGCATGTCTTTTATTTTTGTTATTTTGTGCAGCTTCCATATTTACTGCACCACGTGTTCAACCCAAACGGTGAAATGGGAATGTCAGGCAGAGAAAGATGGATAGAGGAGGGATTAATCATAGCACGGCTTCCCTTAATTTTACCGAAGTAGTCCTCAGGTATGCAGATACCTGGGAAGCCTTTCTTAAAGATAATGTCCCAAGTACTACRGGGTTTAGAGAGAGTAAATAAGGATTTCTTGATCTCTCGTGTACTGCACCTTCTTATCTCATCTTTTTATATAAATTTCAGGGAAGGAAGAACCAATGCTCACGTGAAGGGAGATTATCAGCGAATTGGAGATGTCATGCTCAGGAATATGCGTACTCTAAAGGTAGTTAAAAGATTGGAATAATGGAATTTCAGGGTTACTCATTCATTTTTTTTCCTATTGTCAAGGATGGTAATTTGAGCTTCAGTATTTTCACTTGGCTTGAAGTGACTTACAAAAAATTATTGTTCATAAGCCAATTTAAAAATAAAACATAATAGGATATTTACAACAAGGCTGTATACCCTTGTTGCTCATTTTACCTCCTACACTTACATTGAGAAAAGGCTGCATGTTTGTTGGTTACTGAGCAGCCGACAAAGAAAAATTAGTTTATTAATTAGTCTGACTGCCTTCCTGTAATTGCACAACTCTCCTCTGTGCAGATATTGTTCCATAACGTTGTTGAATTCCAAAATATAAATATTTTTTAACTGCAGAGTTGTTTGTTCTGAAACGAAGTCACTTCTATTTGGAGTAGAATACCTTCGTGGGACAGTTACGCTTGTGTTGCAGAGACAGAACAATTATTCCACTATAGTCAATGGTTTGAAAAGAAATATAAAAGCACAGATAGGGAAATTTGGAAAATTTGCTGTAACTTCTATTCAGACCATTAACTTTCTCTGCTTTTGGCATTTCAGTGATGCATAGCGCAACATGCCAGTCTGTTCTGAGCCCAGTTGGTAGCTGTCTGCCAGTTTCTTTAATGGATAAATCTCACAGCTCACTTCTGCCTGCTCGAGCTTTAAAAGAGTCAGTAATCAACAAGAGTGGTTGTACAATGGGAAGGTATTAAGCAGTGGTACTACTAGCTGTTTTTGTAAAAGGCAAACATAGGCACCGCTACAATAAATAGCTAACAGAGAACAACTGGGCAAATACCAGTTTTGTTTTTTTTTAATACTGCTTTTTAATGAAGCGGTTAAAACATGTGATGATGTTAGCGTTATTTTTTGCCAGCATTTACGATGTATGTGCAGTCTTGGATTATATAATCGTCATTAGAGACAAGTAGAGAGGGGAGTAGACGTTTTTCCGCATTCACTATGAAATCTATTAAAGACTGTTCTGCTTTGATACTAGCAAATTTTTATATGATTCAACAGGAGTTTACCAGTTACTTGCAGAAGCACGATGAGGTCCTGACAGAACTGGAGAAAGCAACTAAGCGCCTAAAGAAACTGGAAATGGTTTATAAGGAGTTTGAACTGCAGAAGGTTTGCTATCTGCCGCTCAACACGTTTCTGCTCAAACCCATCCAGAGRCTGATGCACTACAAGCTGGTCCTGGGGAGGCTTTGCAAGCACTACACAGCAGAGCACCGGGACTACGCAGACTGCCGGAGTGAGTGAGCACTCAGCTGTTTATATGCTATTATATATATATATAGCTGTTACATATATGCTATTACCCATTCCTGTGTGTATACAGAAGTCTGCACATTCTCATCCTGTGGGAGACAGCAAGTGTTGCATCTACAAATTCAGTGTAAACTCTCGTTTTTTGCATTCAGAGTTTTATTTCTGTGTACAATTCACCTTTCTGACTCTTGCATGCACTATGTGAAACACGCAGGAGCTTTGATTTAGATCACTGAAAATTCAACTGCTAAATGAATGCTCTAATTTCAACATCCTGAAGAAAAAAAAAAAAGGAAAATACCAAATAGAAAAGCAGAAAACTGGCAGGAGTAAATACAGCTTAATTTCAAAGTGCCAGCTTAATTCAAAAAATGTTTAGGTTATGTTTTAAAATTAACTTTGTATTTCTTAAAGATTTTCAGTACCAGGTTTYGCCAGTCTCCTGTCATGCTCTGGTGCAGGGCTCCCAAGCTTTCTACAGTGGATAGAAAATTACCCTAACTGCTAGTTTGGAAAATGCAAAAGATAACTTTCATGTATGGTGTTCTGGTTGCACAGAATAATTATTTTTTCTGGTATTCCACAAAGTGTTTTTCTCCCCTTTAAGGCTAATATATCTTGGTCTTTCAACTCAAGCTCAGAAGTTACTTCTTTTTTTTGTCCCCTTTTGTAGGGGGAAAAAATGTAATGCTTTTTGGGGAACTCTCGGTCATTTATATGTATAAATGTGACAAAAAGGATTGTAGTGTCATGAGCATGCRTAAGAAGTTCCATTCATTTATAAAGTAATTTTGACAGAAATTGTTGTTTCTAACTTCTGAATTGACTTTTGGCTAAGTGGTAATAACTTTTTTAGATGCGCAAGATGCAAGTTACCAAATAATCTCCAGAAATACAGAAAACACTATTTAGTCTCTGTGTTGCCCCTATACTGCTGTAAAATGTGTTTTGAGAAAAAACACTGTTATAAATCTGATTATCATTTCAGATTCAATTTTGCAGTGATAAAACTTGTGGCCTGGGTTTTGTACGCTCTGTTCTGATCTTGTGGGCGCTGTTTTGCTTTCAGATGCGCTGAAGGAGGTCACAGAAATGACGTCTCAGCTACAACACAGCCTGATCCGCTTGGAGAATTTCCAGAAGCTGACAGAGCTGCAGCATGACTTAATCGGCATAGATAATCTCACAGCACCTGGAAGGGTACGTAACTTTGCTTAGTTTTCAGAGCCTTTATTGTTTGTTTGTTTGTTTTTATTACCAAGGAAGTGCGTTTCAACAATGTATTTACTTGCCATAACCTTTCTCTATATATTTTATGGAATGATGTAAAGGCTTTGTATGATAATTGTCTTTATAGTTGGTCACATTTTCCTTTTGGTGATGTTCTTATAGGGAATTAGATCAAAAATACTACTGTTTAGACTCTGGGTACAGTTTCATGTTTCCAGTACAACAGATACTGGATATACTGGGATGCTTTGCTCTATATTTGGGTGGGAAGCAGTACGTCATGTATTCGATGGGAAGTGRTCATTGCTGGGCATCGTTCAACATCTGTGTACTCTGGGTTGAAATAAAGCATCAAAATTCTGTGCATTGGGGAAAGATCGGGCTTTTTCTGACTTTTTCTTTTTCTCTGCAGGAATTTATCCGGGAAGGTTGCTTGTACAAGCTTACTAAAAAAGGTTTACAGCAGCGGATGTTCTTTCTGGTGGGTGCTGCTTCTGGTTTTCATAAACCTAAGGGGTTTGAGATAAAGCTGCCATGAAACTGTTTTCATGTTGAGATTTTCTTATATGCGGGGGGGCTGTGAAAAAGCAGTCCATTCAGGTTGTTTCTTTGATGGCACAATCTGTTAACAGAATTTTGGAAGTTAATTGCCTCTAATATATATAAACATGATTACTTTTAAGGGAAGTAGCCAAACTGATGGAGGACTGGTGCTTTTTCCTGCTTCTATAGTGTTTTTCAAACAACAGGTTTTAAAAAGATGTCAAAAAATACTTGGCACTAACTACTGTCTGGAGAATATTGATTGTGTTCTTCCTCCATTTTTCAGTTCTCAGATATGTTGCTGTACACAAGCAAAGGTGTTACGGGGACAAATCAATTCAAAATTCATGGACATCTTCCTCTGCACGGCATGTTGGTAAGTGGTTTCAGATTGCATCACAGTGTTGAAGAAATGACTTTGCTCTAAGGCAGGTCAAGGCGTTCCTTCTGGGCTGAGATGACCAAAGTAGCAACCTGCTCCAGAGCCGGTCAAAGCAGCCTTGCTGTCGTTGTGGCCTGTGCTGCTGCTGATCATGGACTGGACCTTCAGCAYGCCTTAGCCTTGCTGCTAAACACAGGGTTGTCTGCAGGTGATAAGCTTATTCCTTCCCTCTCGTTAGCAAAACAGCTGGAATGCACCTGTTTGACGAGTCATTTTTACATTGCTATGAAAGATCTGGGAATATGGATTTGTCCTGCCATTTTTTCCCCTGCACCTAGGCATAAAATCAATCCCCCTGCATCCCCACCTGCATGTTTTAACGGAACTGTTCTTTCTGTGTTTGATTTGCAGCTAATAGTGCTCGACCCACCGGTAAGTAATAAGTTGAATCCTGCTCAGAATCCTCCTCAGAATCCTCCTTTTTAGGTCCTGTTGGATGTGGTGCTGTGCAGCTGCAGATGTGGCATTAGAAGCACACAGTATAGATTTTTGTGTAGAGCCAAAATAGGTTTGAATTAGGTGGTTTTTATAAAAAGTAGCTGTTTTGCACTTACTGCAACTGTGTTGTTGTGTTGTGACCAAAATTCCTAGGCAGCCAAAGAGGAGAGTTTTGAGTATTTATCGGTCACTGGGCAGTGATGAGAAAAACCTTTTCTTTTTCTGCAGGTGGAGGAGAGTGAGAATGAATGGGCTGTCCCACACTGCTTCACAATCTATTCAGCGCAAAAAACCATAGTAGTGGCAGCGAGGTAATATTTATTTTTCCTCAGTTGCACGTAGGTTAATAGGTGTCTCCTCCAAAGACTTAAAGTTTGATTACTTAGCGCAGAGCCAGAGTGGTGTTTCATGTGTCCTTTGGAAAGGACAACTTAAAAACAAATATATGACACTTCACAGTTCCTTTATCAATATTGTTCTTCAGGAAGGAGTGATTTCAGCAAGCAAACAGTACATTTTTAAATGGGCATCAGCAGCAATAGCGTTGCCATTATATTGTTTCCTAGTCAGCTGAGCTGCCCGTGACATCCTCAAAGCAACTGCTGTAAAGCAGGAGACAAACTGAAATCTAAACATACAAATATTTTAGAGACCACAAAGAATTAAAACCCAGAACATGCAAATTGATTTAAGGAGGGGAGAGTTCCTGGATAGATCTCATGGAGGAAGCGGCGAGGTGAGAGAAAAACGAAAGGTTGGCTTGGAGAGCAAACCAGTTTCTTTTCAGCGTAACTTTTCCCTCGGCGTTGAGTTTAGGGTGAGGAGTTACCCCTTCCTGGCTGGACCATCCAGGCAATAGCAGCTAGAGCAGCTCCTGAAGAGGCAGAGAGGGGAAGGGCAAGAGCAGCGTCACACCTGAGGGGGGGAGGAGGAGGAGGAGGAAGACAATTTGGAGCATCCCAGCTGGGTCCTTAGGGTGCTGCAGCCTGGGACCTGAGCCCTGCGATGTGCTGGGGCTGCCTCCCAGAGGAGCTCGCTCTGCCTCCTCTGCACCCGCAGGRAGCACCCGCTCCCCCCGACAAGCAAAGCGAAGGTGTCTGGTGGTCGGAGGCTGCATGGGGAGCTCCAGGGCTGGCAGGCAGATGCATCAAAGCCACACAGGCAGGAGCAGCTTTCCCCAGCCCGCAAGATGCCGCCTGTCTGGGATAGATCCAGCTTACACGAGAAAATCCAGACAAGCCAATAAAAAGCTCCCAGGCCCCTACTGGGATTGCTGCCTCCCTGGCCTGTGAAGAGAGAAGACAACAGTCCTGCGAGGGGGAGCCTGGGGCTTTGGCTCTTTCTCCCTGCCCTGGTAGCAAAGCAGGTAGCTGCCTTCGGAGCTGAGAAAAGAGTTCGGCAGCAAGGAGCGCCGGGTTTCTTACCTCTGCGGCCAGGTGCCAGCACCCAGCAGGCCCTGTGCGGCGCGGTTCCTGCACCCGTTGGTGCCGATTCCCAAGCATGAAACACTCGGGAACGAACGGGCTGGTCTGCCGCAGCAGGACCCTCGCCGCTTGGGGAAGCGAAAATGCCAAACCGCCCTGGCACCAAAATGCTCTCTCTGCAGTAACTCACGCCTTTATGGGTTTTGGATAGACAGTAAAAAATGTGGGCAAATAGGAYTGATATCACGGTCAGAGATGTGATTTGCAAAACCAAGCTTTGCTTATATGCAACAGTTATCCCGCTGTAACTTGCTTTTCCTGTAAATGGTTACAGTGGACGCATAAGCTACCACGCAGATTTTGCAAGTGTTAATTCAGCTGTTCATCACACAGGTTGCTCTGGCTAGCCTGCTCTGAATCCACCTGAGGATGGTGTAGTTCAGTTTGATACGCTGATGTATCCGTCCTGATGATCTTTCCACTCACCTGGCAAATCCATGCTGTAAAGGGACTGGAGGTGCAAAGCGGCTGGCTAAGTCTGTGCTGCTCTTTAGTTGAGTGTGTCTAAGTCCTACAAGCGTTTGTATTTCAATGTTATTCTTCAATGCTGTCCTTTTTGCCTCTATATCTGAAATGTAATAAGGATGTCTACACCTAATCTCTCAGGATCAGCTTTAGGCGGCTTTGAACATCTACGGTTCCCTTAAAAAGCAGCTGGAGTTGTGTATGTTGGGAATGCAGAACTGGAGCAGTGAATCTCAACTTTTAATTTTCTGGGKTTTTTTTACTAGTTAATAGCTCCCATTCTTGAAAAATAACTATTATTGAACATTTATCAAATCAGGTAGGTAGTGGCATAGCGGCCAGTACTTTTTGTATGCTCACATATTCAGCCAGCAAAGCTTTCTTTTTTTCTCCATTTTTTTTATTCCAGTCTGATGCCTGAAAATGTCAAATATTTTTAAGGTCAACCATTTCTAGGCAACTGTGAGCCAAAAAGTGTCTGAAATGGTCTTAAATTCGGAAAAGTAAATATATTTCTTTCTACCTTGTCATAACTTGGAAATAGTTCGAAGGGTTTTTTTTCTTTGACTTCTTCCCCTCCCTATCTATCAGAAAAAAATCACCGCTGGGCTTAGACCATGCTTGGGATTTGCAATCGGAATGGAAAACTTCCAGAAATTTATGAGCTACTGAAAAAGGTGGTTACAAAAAAAAGGTTCCCCATGGAACCGCTCGACCAAATACTCTGTATAAGCGTATGTAACACTTTCAACAAAACCTGTGCAAGCAGAAGGTGTAGCAGGAGGAGAAAAAGAAATGCCAGGGTCATGTTCGATTCCTGAAGGAAAAGTTTTGTGCTGTTGCATTGCAATGAATATAAATGCCAATACTGGAGGAWTAAAGTTCTTTCCCTGTAAACATGGCATCAGCCGTGCAACCTATAATGGGAACCGTGTGGGCTGGAAGAAATCCTCATCTTCCTGCACGCTGTGTTTTACTTGCTTGAGATGAAAGATAAATAATATATCCCCTATAAAAGCCGTGCTATCTTTCAGGTTGCCTTTCATTCTCCGAACCGTCCTTTCCAGCGTGGTCATAACCACGCATCTCCAAAGTGCTCTTATTAGTTTTTTTTTTAGAGTGGAAGCATGATTTTGTATTTGAAATAGCTAGGAGGCCCTCTGTGTGAAGAACAGTGGTGATCTAGACGGGGTAGTTACTCCTCTGAGTATGATAGGGAGATTTTACATGGTCTTTTTTATGTCTAGTCATTCTTTCTTATCAGCCCAAATTCTAAAATGGTTATTTCAAACTCAGGTGGCTTGAAAATAGCAGTGAAGGCTCTATGAACTCAGTTTCCTATCAGCAAAGCTGGTAATCATGTTTTGGAGGATTTTTTTGTTGGTTTTTTTTCAATGGAAAAGGACGGCTTTTCATTTTGGGCAGGGAGTTTTGCCTCCCTTTGGAAATCCAGCGCTCTGCCACAGCTGTAGGGCCGGGCTGTCGCCATTCACGCTGTTTGTCTTGCAGTACCCGCCTGGAGATGGGGAAGTGGATGGAAGACCTTAACATGGCAATCGAAATGGCCAAGAAATCTACTGAGAAAGCTGACATGCTTCTGGAAAACTCGGTGTGCAATCGTTCCAACAGTAAGTGGTGTTTTCTGCCTTCTCGAGCAGCGTGAGGCGATATGTCCTTTTCTTTTTTTTCTGTTGGAAATTTGATGACRTAAATGGTATATTTTATCATTCTTACGGTAATGGAGAGCTCTTGTCCTGTTTTATTTGGAATAAATATGCTTGTCRTCTTAGACTGGTGTTCCTGGTAGCTTTAAACACAGCAGAGATACTCCAGYTGCAGAACTGTTAATTTTATTGGGTCCTTATTTATCTCTTATCTACATCTTTTCTCCATTTAACAATGTAATATGTTTTCTKGTCCARAAAAGTTGTCCTTGCAGGTCAGCARGTTCTTCTGTAGCCCAGCGTTCTCGTGCCCGTCTTTGGTGGTGTTATGGATGTGATGAAACACGCAGTATTCCTTCTTAGAGCACTTTTTCCTGGTCCTCGCTGAGAAGGGACTCTCCTTTCAGACCTTTCCTTGGAGTGGGTGCTGTAAAATGCTCTCCTCCTTTAAGACTGCTTTTTTTTTTAATTTTATGCAATACTGAGTCAGCTGCCCCAAGCAGAGCTGAGTAACGAAAGGCAAAATGATCTGCTCAGAATGCCTTTTAGATGCTGTATAACAAATTCAGATYGACTTATTTTAAAACTGGATCATAGCAGAAGAAAAAGAGTTATTCTGAGGAATTCCTGCTCTTCTCRCTGTCTTTGTATTGCACAGTTTTCTTAAACGGCTGCTGAATTCTCCTCCCCCAGGATCCTCTGATGAGGTCTCTCTAGAACAGGAGTCCGAAGATGACATACACTCTTCTCGTAGCTCCTTGGACAGGCAGAGCCACCACCGTGCCAACACAACCATGCACGTGTGCTGGTACCGCAACACAAGCGTCTCCATGACCGACCACAGTGTGGCCGTTGAGGTACCCCGCAGGGCGCAGCTCTCCCGTCTCTCTCTGTCCGTCTTGGCTCGCTCGGCCTCTGCTCGTCCTCCACTGCATGTTTCATGTTGCCTTCGAAGCATTTCTGTGGCCGTGAGAGAGCACAAGCGACGAAAAGGCCGCTGCATGTCTGCCCGTCTTTGTGCATGTCTGTGCGTCTGCGTACGCCAGCACACTGCCGTCCCTGCGGCAGGGCTCTGTTTCAGCAAATGCCCTGAAAGAGGGAAATGAAAAGGAGCTCCAGGATATCCCTAGGACCGAATCGTTCATCTGGGTTTCATGAGCCTTGCTGGGGGCCGATAAGTTTGTGTTACCCATCAAGGGTGTTTTACTTTAGGGACTGGCTCTGACCTACTGTGAKCTCATATCTGGGTCGGTTAGCTACTGGGCTACTTCTAGAAGAAACCAGTGCTTTAAACTCAGTGGGGAGATGCCGTTTCTGCCCTTCCCTCGCTGGCMCGGGTGAGGGGCACGAATTGGGCAGTGCCATTTTACACAGCGCGGTGTCATGCTAAATAGAGATTTACCGTGTGCTGTTTGTGCTGCTGCTACCCCGGCTCTTACCGCTCTGCCCGGGTTGATGCGGCACGTGCATTGATGGTGCGTTTCTGCGCTGAATCCCGCAGATTTCAAGACAGATGTCTGCCCAGAGTTCCCTACGGAGAGTGCTGCTYGCGGCGGCGCCTAGATTACCTTTCAGCGGCTGTTCTGCAGGGTCAGTTAGTTAGGACGCCCTCCTGCAGGCCGTCGTCCTCGCAAGGCTTCCGCAAGCGGGGACGTACCAGAAATACCTCGAAGAGAAAGAGGAGGTTGCTAACTAGAGAAACAGCAATAGTTCAGGATGCTGCGTCTGTGTATTTGTACCTTCCTCCCTTCCTTGCCCTGCTTTTTGGTTTAATGGTAGGAGTTCAGGGTTGGGCACTGAAGCTTCTGTGTTCCCATGCCGCGTATAGCATACCAAGCAGCTCACCGATGGAAATTTTGTAGCTATGTCACATTGGCTTAGGGTCCAGAAGTTGTACGTTTTAGCCAGCAAAGAAAGTGGTTTCTGGGGAACAGCCTTCCTTCCCATGACGATAAGACTTGTGAAAGGCACCATTTTACTGTTTTATATCCAGATAAGGAGACCTGCCTGCTGCAGGCTCTGGGATTAAATGTGTGAGTTCTTACGGCATCCTCTTGCTTTCGATCTCTTTCACGTTCTAACGCCACCATTTTTTTCCACAATCCATTTTCCTTTAACAGATGCTTTTCTTGCATCACTTTTCTTATCTTAATGTTCTGTTTTTCTCTTTCTCTCCCCCTTTTCTCTGCTCAGTTTTCTGCTCTCTTGCTGTTTCTCCAGAGCTTCCTCCTCGCTCTTTGCTGGGCCAGGCCCAACGGCCCAACACAATCACCCATGTTTGCTGGTACCGGAACCAGAGTCTGTCCCTGTCTGATTACCTGTGCATGATTCAGGTAAAAATGCCTCTCAAATTCTGCACTGGTGGGAGGAGCCATGGGATTCCAGACAAAATTTGCTACTGCTTGCTCCATAATTGCGTAGTGGACCTTATATGTTGTACTAGCATGAGGATGCCTCATCCATCCAGCAGTTGTAATGTTGCCTCGATACAGGACTTCCTCCTATTTGTGCTTCCCCAAATGGTTCTTCATGTTATTCTGCTGTTTATTCTGTCTTTTTCTTTAATTCTAAAATCCACTTGCCATCATCCCATGCCGTAGGTTTCCTTATCCCGCTGCACCAATGTTCGGTGGCCCCRACTCCAGCATGCCAACGTTTAACTTGCGTGGCGCTTTCCTGCAGCCTGCTTTGCTTCCCAGAGCTGCCGCGTTCTTGTCCGTCGCTCTGGCCTCCATGACCAGTCTTTCTTTCCTCTTCTGCTTTATTTTCCTTCTCGTGCAGTGGGGTGTTTTGGGTTTTTCCACRTGTGAAAAAGGTAAATGAAGGGATGAATGCCTTTGTGGCTATTCCTTTTCCAGGCATGTTTTCCTGACTGTAGACTGCAAAGGACAGTGGTAGCTGGACTGCTGAATGAGTGCAGCACTCTCCTTTGCCTTGCCTGGCATGACTCTGAGATACAGCGAACAGCTGAACGTAGAGTAACTTTACATTCGGGGAGAGAAAACGCCAGGTGGTGTGCAAAGGGAAAATAGCTGCTGTGCAGAATTAGGGAATTGAAGATGCAAAGTCATTCTGTTGCCGTATGAAATATCCAAGAGGCCTTTCAGAACGTGGGAACGAGAGCTGTCAGCTGTATCAGGGAGCCTCAGGCTTTTTATCCGCAGCAGCGCTCTCTGTCTTTTTCTCAAGGACAAGCGATCCGTGATTTCACATCAGTTTTCTTTTCGTTCCCTCCTAGAATCAGCTTTCGGGCTACTTGCTGAGGAAGTTCAAAAACAGTAATGGCTGGCAGAAACTGTGGGTCGTCTTCACCAACTTCTGTTTGTTCTTCTACAAAACGCACCAGGTAAGCAAATGTACCTGAGACGCTGAAAGAGCCAAGTTGAAGATGTTGGATGGAAACCGGAATYGTTTGCTTTCAGCCATCGGTACTGCTCATGGGTATTTGAAGGGGAGTAACAAACGGAGGAGTAGGTAGTGAGTAATGAAGTCTCTGCAAGGTGAAGGGCCTTTCTTACAGAATTTAATCAGGATATCCGATTCTGCTAATGGGTACTGACCTCAGCRTGAGGGAAAGATGTCTCATAACGTAGTGACTAACGGAGGTCAAGGACCCTTTCGTCAGTCACTGCTCTTTTCTCTACCTACCTGCTGTGCTGCTCTCACCTCTTGGGTTCAGCACGGTTAAACAGGCGCCAGCGATTTCTCYGCCTGTGGTGTGGTCAGTGCCTGCTTTTGTAATGATCGTTGCTGCGGTGCAACCTRTGCCTTTTCTTCTTATTAACCCAATAAACTGTGTTTATTTTATTTGGRCTTCTCGCCTGGAGGGTACGTTTCTTTTGGGACGGATATTTTTGCTTTTATGCTGGATCCGTGCTTGAAATTTCAGAGAGACAGTGAGGAGGGAGAAGGGGAGAATCCAGGAGGCAACGAAAGGCAGGGGAATAGAGGCAAGTAGTTTTATTAAAACAGTGAAAGCAGTTGAGGAAGATTTCATTATAATCTATCGCAGGCCTCACAAGAGATGAAAAGGCAGCTCCTCCTCCCATTCTCTCCTAAGCAAAGTACTGAGACCTTCTTAAGTCTTCAGTCCAAAAGAGCAAGCGCACGTTTGGGCTTGCTGTCTCTGAGCTGTACGGCAGCRGATGCCTTGCACTAAGACCTGTGCTATTGGGCTGTTCCAGGACGATTATCCTTTGGCTAGTCTCCCGCTCCTTGGCTATGCGGTAAGCTCCCCCATGGAGGCGGACGGCATTCAGAAGGATTACGTCTTCAAGCTGCAGTTCAAGTCCCATGTGTACTTCTTCAGGGCTGAGAGCAAATACACCTTTGAGAGGTAATTTTATGTTTTCTTTGTCCGTCTCAGAACACAACGTTCTGTTAGTTCATTAGCTGATAATCTAGTTATGATATTTAGAGCTCCCGACCATAATCCAAGTGACCTTCCAAAACATCTAGCACATTCCCAGTGAGAAAGTTCCCTTCTTCACACCCATAAAGTTTGCAGATCCCTCCTCTACCAGACCCTTCCTCCTTGCGGGGGAAAAGACGGGGATTACAGCTAGAGCTGTAGGCTCTGCTTCGTCCAAAGGGTCCCTTGGAGCTGGAGAGTAGCATGGATGGAAGGGCTGTGAGATGCTCAGTCCTGCTAGGTCTAGGAAGTCAGATTTCTAGTTTTTTGAGAGTTTTGTTAAGAATACCCCTTTTTTCCTCTCTACCTCCGAAGAAACGGGAGTTATAGCTCRGGCCTGAGAGCAAGGAGTGCAGCGCTGCTTTTTGGTTTGATGCTTTCTCATTTTTAGCAGATGCTTCCAAACATGGTCCAAAGTGAATCATGTTTAAAATATACCATGTACAAAGGTTTATTCTTACAAAACCTATGTAAAACCTAAAACCATTTTCTTTTTCTCAGAAAGCAAGAGCTCTTATTTCAGCATAATTTGGCAGTATTCCTRTGTAATGGATATTATCTTTTACATTGCTTTCTGCCTCGCAGCATGGTATTGGGGTTTTTTTGTTTGTTTTTGGAGTGCTTTGTTACTGAGAAGTCACCACGTACTTCTCCCTTCCTTGGGAGAGCATCGCACATTTGTGAGCAATGTACGTATCAGCTCCCTGAAGTAGCAGAGTTATGCTCTTTAATCCCCCAGCTTCATATAGCAATTTCAAGGAAAAAATCTCTAATTCACAATTGCTATTTGTCTTGCTTTTTTCATTGTTGCTATGTTTTCTTCCGTATTAACAAGAATTGAGAATCTGTTACATAATTAGTTGCAAGAAAAGCAGTCCATATGACTTAAGAGGACGGGCTGGCAAAATTTTTCTAAGGTAAAAACTGAACCGGAGAGTTTCTGTACAGTTATAAAAGACTACAGTGYGCTCTAATAAAAGCTGTCTGGCGCTCAAAGCACTGTACATCATTCCTTGGACAGGCATCCTTGTTCTTTAGTGTGTTTATCACAYCTTAAGCTAGGTTTAGCACAGTCAAAAATTAGTCTGTAAGAGCAGGAAGTGCAAGTTCATACAATTTTTGGATTGCCCCTTAAAAAGAAAAAGGAAAGATTTGCCAGTATACCTCCCATTCCAGTGCTGGCTCTTTTCTTTAGAGACATAACTTGGGTCTACCCTGACCTTTAGTTTAACGAAGGATCCTGTTTCATTTATTATGTCTTGGCCTTTCCAGCTTTCAGGAACACGCTTGAGCAACCTGAAAACGTCAGATATCCAGAACATGATGGAGTTGGTGAAACACTTCAGCTGGATGTAGGGAACGTCTGATGTCTGAAACGTTTTGTGTTGGCAGTCTTCCACACTGACTGTAGTCAAAGTGGGAGAACCAACTCACAGTCTGTTCACAAGTTGCCCTAACTATTGGGGAAATACAGATGGAAATGTCAATAAAAGAGARTATCTGTTAGGGCCCTGAGACTTTTCCTGATGTGATATGATGTATATGCTCTAATTGCCCCAGTCTTCTTCCTCAGTTATTTTATTTATTTATTTTTTTACCTATTCATTTGAAGAATTAACTTATTTACTAAAATGAAGTGATTAGTTTCCTAAAGGAGTTTTAAGAGAGAGGTAGAAAAAATGTTTTGTGAGGTCTGGTCAAAGTAATGCAATTCATAACCAAAGCACAGGATTGTGGTGTGCAGCTTGAGGCWTAACTGAGTGAGGGGTTGAGCATCCTAACGTCCTGTTACTTCTTTCTTACCAGGTGGATGGAGGTGATCAAGAGAGCCACCAACTCTCCAACCAGATCGAACCTGCTGCTTCCAAAGGATGAGAAGGATAGTCACACAGACTGAAGGGGGGCAGAGCTGGATCTCTGCTATAAACATAAGTAAAAGAGGTGGGTGGAAGCAGGAGTCCCTGGAGCGGATAAAGCAAAGAACCAGGATGCTCATTTCCACCTCGTATGGAAAGTGAGAGCGAGGGAGTTACGGCCTGRGATCACATCCACTCTGCATGGTATGGAAGAGGGTCAAGTCTGCTCCAGTTGAACCTACTTAGAGAGAACCTAACTGCAGAACTCCGGTGTGCACACATTGTGGAAGGTATTTTGTTCCAGTTGTACCAACTCTGTACCGTAACACCCTTGCCTGCCCTGAAGGCAAATGACACCTCTTTTTACATTGTGACTGGGTGTCAGCATATATGAGAGAAAAATAGCGGTTGTCAGTGGTGGGTTTGGCTCACAGCTGCTGGTGTCAGGCTCGCTGGCTCCCAGAAGTTCCCTTCCCTGATGCTCAGCATGGCTGGCTATACAACTGCTGTCTTACTCGCTGCTGTTAACGTCAACCTGTTGGCACAATCTTCTTAGACTAACGGGGTCCACAGATATATTAGCTTAAACAAGGTTAATTTTGAACAGRAACTGCAGCTCTCATAGAAGAATTCTGCTCTTTGGAAACTGTCATGGCAACAGTTTTCCAGGGGAAGTGGGAAGAYTGAACCTCTAAGCTGTTGAGGTGTCAGTATTGTGTGTTGGTCCAGCTAGGGTGCGTGGTTTTTCCTTAGAAGTCTGCTATGTTGCATGCTGAGAAGGTCAACTGCTATTCTCATATTACAGCTCCAGTGTCTCTTCATCCTGTAGCAGGTATTACTTAAGGCATGGGATGGCAAACACTCTGTCCGCCCTTATGTGGGTGATCTTTTCAAGGCATTTAAGCAATATAGGAGGACAAGCTCCTCTGAAAGTCACTGTTGCTTGTGCTTCTGTGTCACTTAAAGACTTTTGAAAATCCCTATTCTTACTTTTAAATATGGGGTGGATCCATCTTTCATTTCACATGAAGGTGTAAAAGTCACTGGATTCTAGATGGAGCATTAGTGTCTGTGGACTCTATTAAATCTCTGTATCAAATCTGAAGTGCTTGCTGTTTGTTCTGTTTTTGTAAAGCTGTCGTATCTGGTTGCCCCCACAGAAGGAATGAGATAAGCTAACCACCACAAAATGCTGTTGGATATGGTTTCGATGGGCTCTAGGGACTCTGTTTATATTTTAGATAGAAAATTATTTGTGTACTAGAAGAAGGAACGATGAACTTGTGTAGTGAAAGAAAAATGGAAGTGTTGCATGTTGTGAGGATGGAAGAATGCCGAGATYCTTGTGGAAAATGGAAAGTAGAGAGGCCAGCACATGCAGTCTCCTCGGCCGTTTTAGGTTATGGTCTAAAATACATGCTGAATGAGAAAGGATGAGGATTCCAGAGAGATTTCCAGACCATTCACTTGGCATTTGCTTCGTAGAGAAGAGCGACTGCAGATCCAGTCTTCACTGCCACTGTCAATGACCATTGTCCAGTGTAAGTTAAATGTACTTAATTTATTAGTGTTTTCATTTTTTAAAATGAACTGTTGTAGGTGTGTGAATGTGAATTGACTAGGTATGTTATAACCTAGCTGAATGTGACTGTTCAAAGTAAATAGCTTCTTGGTATAAAACAATCTCAGCCTCTTATTCCTGGGCACATCATCCCCRTCAGTTGGGGTGTTCATGGGAGGACGGATGGTATCTTCACAGGAGCCTTGCATTTCCTCAGGCCTGAGAGAAGAGGTTTCACACCCCTAATTAATGGGTTTTGCAGTTCAGCTGTTTTCCTAGATGATACCGACTGCTCCTTTGTCACGTACGTATCGGCTACCTGACACAGCAGAGTTATGTTCTTTAAACCACCGGCTCCATGTAGGGATTTCAAGGAAAAAATCTCTAATTCACAATTGCTATTTGTCTTGCTTTTTTCACTGTTGCTATGTTTTCTTCCATATTAACAAGAATTGAGAATCCGTTACATAATTTATTGTAAGAAAAGCGGTCCCTAAGAGGACAGGCTGGCAAACACTGGTGGAGTGTTTTCCTCTTTAATGAGAGCTCTCCCCTGCAGTTACAGCCCTTTGCTGCTCTCCTGCCAGGAAGCTCCGTAGTAGCAAGTTCCAGAGGGGAAGAACAGGGTCTCTGTCAGCAATTGGTGGTTTCTGACCAACTCTCCACCATCTCCTTATCCCAACCATTGGCTGCATTGACTTAAATCCTGGCTCTGGAAAGCCCTGCTACTGGAAGACGCTTTTATAGTGCTCAAGTTATTCGATAAAGTAGTTTTCCAAGGTTATCATTCTAATCTCACCTAGCATCAGCTACGATCCACCTGCAGCAGACGGACACCACCAAGCAGAGTGATGTGGAAGAGGAGACAGTCTGTGCCTTTACTGAATTGTGAGTGACACAAAACAGGGGGAGGGGAAGAGCAGTTCAAGGGCAGCGCTGCTAGGCTGGAGGACCTGACTGACAGAACGTCCTGAAATTCAGCAAGGCTGGAGGCCAAGTCCTGCATCTGGGACTRAACAACTCCTTGCAACAGTGTACGCTGGGTAGCAGGCCTGGCAGAAAGAGGCAGAGTGCTGAAAAGCGAGCTGTGCGTGGCGAAAGGTAATATCGTCRACTGGTGTGTATGCTATGAAGGCTGGAACTGGCTAACTGCTAGCAGAGACAAGGACAGAAATGCTGGAGAAACGTGTACTTCTGAGAGCACAGTGCACGAGGGAGGGCAAAGTGTTTTCTGCCTAGAGTGAAATAACCTGTAGTTGTGCCCAATATTTCTTTTTAGCTAGCTGATGGGAATTTACGCTCTTAAAATCAGCCAGGCTTCATCTGAATTGCACCTATAAATCAGCTGTCATCGCAGTAGCACCACTGAGTGGGCCGCGCTGCAAAGTTCAGACTGCGACATGTACCCAGTGCTGCGGGAGACCGAAGTAACTATAAGGAGCCAGGCTCACCCGAAGCAAGCAGGGTGCATTTCTTTTATATAGCCCTCTGCAGGGCTACAGTAGCGAGTCTTCGCCCCCGCTTGTTTTTCCRTCTGGTGTAATGGGGAACAACAGCATTAGCATGTAATGCAAGGAAACAAAAGAAACAGCTAGAAAAATGATCAACATAGTGGAAGGAAACACCCTGAAGGCGGTACTATTTACATGGTGAATCCACAGATTATTTGAACACCTACGCTGTATTTATCCTCCCATCGCTCCGTCTAGCAGTGTAATACTGTTACAGCTCCTATTACAGGAGCGAGGCAGTGAGCAGAGTCTTCCCTTATTTTTGGGTAGCTGAGTAGTGGATGATCCTTTAGTTTGAGCAGCTTAAGCACTTAACCTTCATCTTGATATTTCCTATCTTGAAGCTGCGTGTGCTGTCTGCGCTGGCTTGAGGTGTGGTGCCTGGAACGGGAACCTCTGGTGCCAGCGGACCAAAACCCAAGAACAACAGAAAGCAGCAAAATTTCTTTCTCTGGTAGAGAAAATAAAGCGCAAATGCGCATGYGCTTAAGGTGCAGGAACACGGACTATAAGCCAGAGGCTTCACTACTGCTGGCAAAACTGCTTACCTCTYGCCCTGGCAAGCTTTCAAACTGAGGAAGATTTCAATGGCGTATCAGTTCTTCTCTGAAATCCCACATTATAGTTTAGTAGGTCAAGATTTTTCCTTTGTCAGAACTGTGCAGGATTATGTTCCGTCTTTGCTACCATCACTAGCGATTACCTTAACAAAAGCACTAGGAAAGAACAGAATACAAGTGGTCCGTAATCATCAATTATTTCTTGCTACCAGAACACAAACTAAGGGAGAGATGAACCCATGCGCTTGAGACCACCTCGCTTAATATACTCATTTCATTTTAAAAAAAGCTGTATTTCCTGATGAGCACTAGCAGTTTTCCCTGCTATTCTGTCAACAGTATGTTGGGCAAAGGTGAGTGCAAGCACGCGTCATTTAAAAAAAAATTCCAAAAAAGCACATTCAAAAGTACTTTGGTCAATCTCTGCCCCCCACCTTTTTGTTTGCTTGTTTCCAAGGAAAAGCAGCTGACAAACTACTGCACAGCTTGATCAAAGAACTAACCGTAAGCCTCATTTTTTAGTCCTTGGCTAGGCAGAAACACGTCATACACCCRGTTTTAAACACTCACTTGAAATGGAATCTCCTAGATGTCTCTCCTGTAATGGAGAGGAAGGCAGAGGTATCCGGTTGTCAGCTGTCAAGATGGAACTTAAGTCTGAATCCCACAGATCTTTAAAAAGGAATCCAGCAAAAACCACACTGTTAAACAGAGCGGCACTTTGGGAGACAGYGCAAGCCTAGCTTAACAGCAGCGCGTTTCCGCACGAAGGATTAACGTAACACACCTTCCACTGAATTCCCTCCTCGCGCAAAGAGACRACTGCAGCTCCGAGTCTCGCGCTCCCCAGCCTCTCCCTCCCTCGTGGCAGGGAGGGTTCCTTCAAGCAGTCAAAAAAATTGCTGCCTAACATCATTCCCTCCTTTTCGGAGCAGGCCTCGGCAGCATCCTGCATAGCGCGGAGCTGTTTTTTCCAGGAGACGACACCTGGCCGCCTGCAGTTTTAGGGGACCACCATTTTTTTAGAGCTGCCAGGCACCGCACAGCAGAAYGCTGTCACACGGCTGCTTCAGAAACCCAGCACCAGCATCAGGGAAGACCAAGCAGAAGGCAAAGAAACCGCAGCTTGAGCAAATAGTAGTATTTCCCTAGTAAGAACGAGCTCCACAAACCGCGTTTGATTTGTTACTTTATTGAAAGTGGCAGTTCCCTTTCAATGTTTTTAAAAACTAAAACCACTGTTGCTCTGAATACTGAAGGAAGGTTGTGGGCATTGTTTCCTTTAAAAACTTTACTCGTTACACTGCAGTGCATGTGAAGAAGAATAATAATACAAGGTACCTTATTGACACAGTTTGCTACCGTCATGAACAACAACTTTAAAAAGCAGCAGGAACCTTTCAGCTGCCTTTCTGCTAGACTGCAGCCTCTGCCTTCCGCCTGGGTAGGTGTCCTACCTCTGTGCTAACTTCTCCTCCTGAGGGGGGGGAAAAAAAAGGGGGGGTTGTTCTGTTTTTTCATACAAATACAGGCTCTGATAGCTCACACGACCYGGAGACACACCACTCCGCCACTGATCCCTAGCCAGACGAACCACCAGCACCCGTTCTCTGCCGGACGAGTCCAGCGTGTTTGCTGAGCCTGTATTTATACAGCACAGAGGAAGGGGAAAGGGTAGGCATAAGCTAAAGTGAACGTAGTACGCTGGGATGGGGGGCCATACGCTCCCTCTGAGCCAGGTCTGAWTCAAAGTACCAAAAAGAAGAAAAAAACACAAGTCAAACCTTRTTCACTAACAAAGTGGCCTATCTATCTTTAAAAAAAAATGCTGAACAGCTCTCGCTTTTGTTCTCAGCGGCTTTCGGGCGAGCCACATCATTCACAAACACCCAGCCAGAAGGCTCTGGGTGTCTAAAATCTTGCTGACTTAATGGTAATGTCTTTACAGTTAGAGAGTTCTCTAAGCAACTCGCTGTCAGAAGTTATGATCCTACAGCTGTTTTTCTAGACCTTTAAAGTATAGATTTAAGATCTGTACATTAACCTGAATTAAAGACTTGCTTGAGAAACTAGTACTATACAGAAAGCAAAGCTAGTTGGGACGGCTCCACTGGAATACCTTAAGCAGGCAATACATCAGTAGATGCTTTAATCTCTCTGCTAGCAAGCAACAACGCACCTTGTCAACTGGAGCAAAGCCCTGGCTTCAGTGAGTTTAGCTCCCAAACTCTGAGAAGAGCCAGTAGGGGAAAGTTGAGAGGAAGCTGATGGGGGCCCAGCGTGGTTTTGCTACCCAAACCGCAACACATGGACACCACTGCTGTCTGCCAGCTAAYTTTTATCTTCCTGTAGAGGACAGGGTGGGTTTTTTTGCCTCAAAACCCTCTGAAATRTAGAATTGCCTTTTGAAGAACTGAAGCCCTGTCAGTGCCTTTGGTTGTCTTAGTCCCTCCCCCCCCCCAAACCCCTTTTTTTAACCCCTTCTGCAACATTTGAGCAAACACAGCAGGATGGCTACTCAGCTTAGAGATCAGGGCTGCCAAAAGCCACATATCTGGCCACTTCAGCTGCAGAAAGCAACAAGGAAAGGAACCCTCTCCGCTCCCCAGCCCTTTCAAACCAGAACACGACCGCTTTGCCTTGCCCCTCTGTACTGGCCCAAGGCAAACTTTGCTGTAGCCTGAATTAGATGAACCAAGGCCTAATGCAAAATGATGTCCCAAAGCCAAAAAAGGAAGCACAGTCAGCAAACCCATCCTCCTGTGAAATGTCAAGCTAGGAGAGACCAGCAGCAAGCTGCACATTTTAGCTTAACTGCTGCTGTAGTTGAAAGCTTTTCTTTACTAGTGTGTGAAGGAGTTGAAACAATCCTCTCGAACAATTAGAGCGCTGCTCTAACTTTCCCAGAGGCTGTAGTGCGTGGAGAGCTTGCAGACATACCTCACTTGCGCATTACTGCTCACAAACACTTCTTTGGAATGGGCAGAAGGCYAAACCCATCAGACTTGCCTTTGAAACGTATCTGAATAGAAGAGACTCTCCCTCTTTTCCAGCAGCCAGGCATTTACCTATAATAAGCTGTGAATCAAACCAAGCCAAAATGGATACATCCATAGGGAAACAATTAAAAACTGCATTGAGTACATTGTAAAAACAATTAGACCGCCCATCTTGGGCTCTGCAAAAGGTCTAAATTGTACTTGCATTGCAAACCCCACCCTGGGTTATCATGGAAACACGTGTATATGAAGGCTCTGAAATGTCCTGGAGTCCGTAACACAATGTTACATCCAACAGTAGATGGTGGTCTGGGTTCTTATGTAGTTCTTATGAAGCYGGAAAAAAATCCTTCTCCCCCCTCAAAACAGCAGCAGGGAACGTAGGTGTCAGCGGGCAGAAGTCAGGTGGTTCCGACTGTGTGAAAACCTGCAAGAAAGAAGAACGAGTGGAACTGGTCGCTGCTATCCATCTGAGTCCTCACCCTGAAAGACTGCCTACACGCGCTGTACCGACCAGCGCGCCTGCTGATGAAGGGGCAAGTCTGCATGTGTTTTCCCCTATCCCAACTCTCYGTTTTCTAGATGAAGTTGTAAGTCTCTGGAAGGAAAACCAGCTGAGAAGGTGGCTTTTTTTTTTCCTCCACACCTTTAAATGCAAGTTTAGGACAGGCTAACAAGAAGTTTTGAGCATTAACGTTCTACAGCAAGAAACAAACCTCCAAAGAACGGTGTCAGTCCCTTGTGCTTATGCATTTTCCGGTACTGCCATTTCTAAGCTGCTAGCAACAAATGATACTCATTGAAACAGCTGTGCTGCAGTCATCCAGAGAGTCACCCAAAGCATATCCGTGCGAGTATCTCTCACTCAGCTAGAGGATAAAAACCTTTGCAGGAGTCACCAGCACAAGTTCTGCGACCTCTGTCAGGCAGCCAGCTCAGACAGGAACGTTCCCTTTCGTGCTCTGAGTGATTATTACGTCAGGGATCTAAAGAGACCCATGGCAAATTTGCTTGAAAGCTTTGAGGCCTTCTGCTACTAAGTCATTAAGGATGGCCAGTATTTTTTGCCCTTAATATCTAAGGTTTCTTTTTGCTTGACAGCATCAGGTTGCCACTTTAGCTACRAGCCACAAACT
Organism: Apteryx rowi; assembly: GCF_003343035.1. NCBI lineage: Eukaryota > Metazoa > Chordata > Aves > Apterygiformes > Apterygidae > Apteryx > Apteryx rowi. The sequence continues at coordinate 458,957 of NW_020450706.1, forward strand.
AAGCCATCAGTCATCAAAAATAGATGCTTCGAAAGCCCTGGTTCAAGGGAGTAAAGATTGAGTTGTATTTACATTAGCAGCTGGAGGATAGAACGGCTCCTTTGGTCATATAAACAGCAGAACACTTAACATTTGGCCCCTCACTGGTCAGGAGGCTGGAAGTAAGGTTTCTTGACTGCTGAGGAAAGGGGAAGATTCAGGATGGCCTGCTAAGGGCCGTGATGGGGATGAAGCTGAATTAGTGTTAAATAAAGTCTGATAAACTTGTGAGCAGGATCTGACATTGCTATCTACACTACACAGATTTCACTTGGTGCCAGTAGCGGAGCCAAGTTTGATGTAGTACCTGTTAAGCAGCAGAGAACTTCATTATACTGGACTATACTCCTTCACTGATTTATTATTAAGTACCTGCTACCTGATCCTGGGTAAGCAAAGCAACTGGTTGCAAGTGGTGCTTTAAAGCACATTCCTCGCACTGAAACAGATACTCTCTAGTCCAGAAGTGATCTCAGCAACATTTTGCTGAGTGTCCGCTACCCGGGTAATGGGACAACCAGGATGTCATATGTAAAGTGAAGGTAGGTAGCAGCATCTTTCTGTGCTCTGTAACATTCCCCTACGCTATAGAAACCTGTTTAGTGTAAGAAAGGGCTTCCCAGGGCAGGAAGAACTGCTTCTGTTGCATGAAAGGCAGTTAGAAGAAGTGACTTAAGGACTATTAGATCAGCTGTCGTCAGTATTCATATTTTGGGTGTTCTGACTGCTCAGTACCAACCTTTAACATAGCTAGGCAGTACGGCAACGGTTCAGTTCACTGCCAGCTCCACCCCAGCTCACAATGTGGGGGACACTCACCTTTGTACCCGCTCCACCATGTGTGCTATCAGTTTGTCAGAGATGCCTGGGCAGGACTCCTCAGCCAAGCTGAAGGCATTTTCCAGCTCCTCCATAGCTCCCACGTTGCCTCCAGTCTGCTTGTGCTTGTCTTTAAGCTGCAACCCAGAAACACCGCATTAGCTCCTCACCTCACTGCAGAAAGCACCAGCCATGCAGTGCAGCACGGAGATCGAGTAATACCCCAAGTATGCAGGAGGGCAACCACACTCTTCCTAAAAACATAAAAATCAGGGCTCTTTCTTTTTGTAGGTTGGGAAGACGGAAGTCCAGTGTCTGGATTTCAGGCTTTCTCTGGGTACTAATTAACAATTAGAGTCCTTAATAAAGAGGCTCTGAAATACTCTCAGACAACCTAAGTGATGGTAATGGATCAACAGCCCTGAAAACCCAGACGTAGCTACAGAACAAAGAGCTCTACTGCAGCTGTATCTGAACCAGTACAGTCATCGCTGTTGCTAAGAATAGCTTAGCACCCTTACGCACACATCACAGGTTTCCAGACCGGTAGGGCAGAAAATATAATACTGGCATTGCGTTACCGCCACTTTTAGCAGCCACAAAAAAAAATAAAAATAAGAAGTTTGAGTTGCTTGAAGGCAGAGGGAGGCTGCTGCCACACTACAGACTCTCTACCACAGTGTCATCCCCAAGAGGGAGCTTTCCCCAGGTGGAAAAGGGGAACGAAGCCCACACACCCAGACCTCTGAGCGCAGCATCAGACCTAGATGAAAAGCCTCTTTGCACCTCTCGTTGTTAGCGTGCTCTGACCGGGCCTCCGCAACTGCGGGTCTGCTTACATTTCCCCACCTCCTTCGCTCGAGCRGCTCCTTCCTTAGCATACACCATTAAGCAGCGAGCTGCACGAAAAGCAAAGCCTTCTGCTGAACAAGCAATGTCTGCCAGCTAACCGCTGTCCAGTTCAATTAAGCTCCCATTAGGCTAGACCGATTAAGGGGCTTTACACAAGCCTCGCAGGTCTTTGTCTGCAATTCTAGGATCAGACTTCGTGTTGTTGAATTCACCTTCTCTGCCGCGGCAGGATGCGGGACAATGCGAATGCTGATCCCCAGCTGGAACCGTCCCCGCGCTGCTGCCTCTTCAGCAGGGTTATTGCTCGCTAGCACAAAGCCTCAGCTGCGTAAGCAGCTCACACGCTTCTCTGCTCCTTCAGAAGTGGCAGCAGGGATGAAGGGCGACTCAACTACACCGAGGACGCAGATTGCTCAGGCCAAAAATAGTCGTGACACCAAGGCCAAGGATTTGCTTTGAGCTCTACCTGATCACAGACTGCCTGCCTCATGGAAGCAAGAAGAGACATGGGGTCTGTTCTACAAGCTGCTAGTTTACCTCCATCCTTTGATGCCAAGCCACCAACCTTTAGTTTGCCCAATAGCCTGTGATGTGAGCAGTCTGTGTCATCCTGCTGCTTTCTACTGTGGAGGAGCTTTCTGGAGGTTAGCAGGATTCACTGGATACTGTACAAAGCCTTAAGGGTTGGCTTTTATTCACTGCTTAGTCCTACAGGTCCAAATACCTTACCCAGAGCCTCTCCTTTAACAGACAGGTTTCCAGAGCTGCATAGTTGCCCACACCTGTACTCCAGCATGGGTCATTTGCAATATTAACATCCAATAAYGCACATGCAGGGAAGGCATATAAAAGACTGTAAACAGCATCTCACTAAGACCTCAGTTCATAAAGCCCAGCTCCAGCCCTCTTATGGAAAGTGGTGATCAAAACTTGGCACATTCAAGAGCCCCTAATGCAACAGCAAGGAGAAAGCCTGCTGCTGATAGGAAACTCTGGAACTGAAAAGAAAAACATGCGCAACAAGCAGCGAGGTAGCTTTCCTGCAGGATGTGGAGGAAAATGTTCTCCAAACCCCTGCTAATCTGCTCAGAAGCACAGGTTATTTCCGTAACTGCTCAGAACCTCCTCTGCACCTGACCATGGGAGTGGGGTCAGCAGAGTCAGCAGGGAACTCTAATCAAAGGAAAGAAGGGTCAGCAAATTTGGGGCAGGTGAGTCAAGCTAGCAGAAATGAAAGGCCCCCCCACAAACATCACTTCATGCCTAGAATTGGCACAGCAAGGTTGCTAAGAAGCAGCCCAAAGACGCACTCATTGGCTTAACAGGCCCACAGCTCTGAGCATCCTCTCCCCAGAAGGCTCCTAACCAGAAAGGGCCAAAGTCCAGAAGTCAGCGGTCATGCAGCATGAAYGGATTGTCTGCATCAGGAACTAGCAATACCCTTATCCATCTTTATCTCATAGGTCTAGGTCTATGAGACCTGCCTGCATGCACTGGCCTCCAGACCTCAAGTCCAGTGGAGCACAGAAGAGGCCAGTTAGTTAAATTCTCAATTTCCAAAGCAATCTTGTCTAAAGAGCATCAAATGTCTGCTTTTCAGAATGACTTCTGCTGTCAACACTGAGCAGTAAATCCTCCTTCCATATAGCATTAGACCCAAGAGAAGAGTTTAAGTCCAGRGACTATCTTGAAGAAGCACAGGCCTGTGGTTGGCCTCCCCTGGAGCAGCATCAGGATCCTGAGCAGAGCAACCCATCAGGACCAGAGAAAGGGTCTCTGTGACCCAGCACCCTAAGGAAAAGCACAGAGGATCCTGACACACAGCACCTGCGTAAGCTGCTTCTTCCCAAGYGGTACCTCCTTTCCTACTCTCCTGCTGGAAACAGCAACCAAAGCCTATAGCCTCTTGCAGTTGTCATCTTCTCCTCCCTTAAAATGCCACCAGGYTGACTAATAATGGTAGTTTTTAAAATTAACTCCTCATCCCCACCCAGAATACAAGGCAGGGAAACAGGCTGGATTTTCCAAGCCTGTTTTCTCCATCTACTTTCTACAGGTCATATGTAGCTAGTTTTTTAGCCATGGCATGCTAGCAATAGCAGACATCTATAAATCAAAAAGATGGCCTAGTAATTGYGAAAGCCAACTGCAGATCTAACCCATGTACATCAAGAAAGATTTCTCCTCAGCGACTCTGCTGCGGGTTGCTGTGTATGGCAGGGAGGAGCTGCAGAAGGCATCAGAGCAGGGAGCACGCACAGCGACAGGCAAGTCCAGGGACAGTGGAAGTCCAGTGTCGCCCAGGCATTAGCAAGCCTAAGGCACAGATAAGAAGCAGGTATTCCTGTATCTCGTCCTCGCCTGAAGACAACACAGCAACACTATGCTTCCAGGAACACAAGCGATTTGGAGAGGGAGCTCCAGGAGCATATTCACTTTCTGATCATACTGCATAGACTTCTGAACAGAGACACAAGTGCTTTACAGCCCCTTAACCCTACTAGGTACCTCGCCCCAAGTCCCTTCTCAGAATCCTTCCCATTTGCAAAGCCATGCCAGGTCCCTCTTCATCTCCAACCACTGCAGACAGCAAGAAGGTCCTACTCACCTCCCCAAAGACTGGGTGAACAAGTGTGGAGAGACACTGTGACCGTGGTTGCCTCTTGATGGGCTCAGTAGGCTAGAAAGTAACACACAAAGGAGTTACAAGCACAGGCAAAGGCTCCCAAGACACATGAAATGCTAAACTTTTGATAATTTCACAGCACCTCGATCACAGCGCCCTCAACCAGGTCTCAGGAAAGCCACAGCTTGCAGTACCCCACGGATGTGGAAGAGGCARTTCTGGGGCACTAGCTCGATACCAGACTAAAGTCAATTTTAGATAGAACATGAGTGACTGGTAGCTATCCCAAGACCTTCCAGCTTGTGTTAGTTCAGTCTATTTTTGAAGGAACAGATGACAAACTGACCTTCTGGGAACCATGAAGAGCCATTCCTTTGTGCAGTTTGCCCAAGGAGTTGGGGCGAATAGTTGGTGGGAACGTCCAGATTGGACCCTGGTCTCCATCTTCTGTGTCTCCATCACTGGAAACACAAAGGGGGAGGTCAAGGCAAAGCAGCAGCTCCACACACTGGATGTTTTACCCATGCATTCCCATATTCATAAGCTCTCCCTCACATGATCAGCATACCACCACAGGGCTCCAGGCCCTTCCCTACCCCAGAAAAAAGTCCTAGAGAAAAAMCATTCTAGTCTCTAGAGCCCATATGAAGCACCACGCAGATCTGAGCCAAGAACTAGATCACATTCCCGAGTCACTATGGCTACCAAGGACAATACTTTCCACTCCAACCAGCTTGAGTGTCATTTCAACTGCTGGTTAAAATTATGAGAATTTCAAGATCCCAAGCGCACAGTTTCAGGAGTCAGGCTTATATAAGGTGTTCCAGGCCAACCTCCCAGAGTCATTTGCCACTTGAGTCTCCGCCACTATAGATAAAGCAAAGCTCTGTCATACTAGCCCRGCAACAAACAGTAACAGAAGTGCCTTTTTCTCACCTGAGTTTCATAGTCTCTTTATCCTCCACATCAGTAGTGAAGCTCTCTACACACGAATGTACACGAACCCACGTACACAACCGTTAMTAGAGCCTGTAGCTCTAGGGAAGGCAACGCATTACACTGAATGTGCATAAAATGCAGGCAATAAGGGCCTYGTTTTATTAGTGATGCACAGACTGGATGTTTCTTATCGGTATTTTTGATTCCTCACACTGAAAGAGACTCCACAGGGGAGACTAGAATAGAGTTCCAGGTCCCACTGAACAGGAGGTAACAAGCTATTTCTTCAGGCATCAGTCCTTTACTCTCACAAGCAGATGCTCACAGGTCTCCCCGTCCTGACATAAGATTTCCCACCCAGTTGGGGAAAAGGACCTAAACTGCTTGCAGCAAGCTACGCAGGGYGCAGAGTGCAGCGGGGCACCCCTCCATGCAACATATGTACATACATGTCAGAATCACCAGAACTGGAATCCTCTCCATGGCCCTCTGACTTCCAGCGCTTGAATCGGTCAATCAGCTCCATTAGGAATGAGGTTTTCTTGGTGTAGCGTGTGATGAACTTGTGCTTTAGCAACTCTTTAGCTGTCGGCCTCTGGAGCAAATAAGGAAAGCATGCTACATATGGCACTGTCTGTGTACTAAACACACAAGTGCACTGCCTTTAATTCTTGCCGGGCTTGCCCTTCCATTCTGCAAACGCAGTACTGCTTGCTCTCCAGCAGCCTTGCACCAAGAGGTCTTTCTGCTAAGGAATCTTTGGCCTCTGAAATATGCTACCCAAATTCAGAKGTGGACGGCAATACTCACAAATCTAGGATCCTTATTGAGGCAGGCTTCCACAAACTCCTTGAAGGGCTTGCTGTGGTGTCCCTCAAGTGTCGGAGGGTTATTTTTGGGGATCAGGAAGAGAACCCTCATAGGATGCAAGTCAGAATTCGGGGGCTCTCCCTTTGCTAGTTCAATGGCTGTAATTCCAAGGGACCAGATATCTGCCTGAGAGAGGAGCAAGAACAGTGACTGCAGAGGACGGCAAGGAGCAATTCTGCAACATGAAAGCACAAAATTTTATATAGCTGAAGAGCCTATTACATAAAATCAGACAGGGTGTTTTAGGTCTAATAGACAAATTTCCCTGCAGACCCTGAACCATAATAGGGAAGTATCATTCTTGCAACAAGCATCTCCAACCTCTGTATTAATCCTAGCACTATATAATTTATAGTAGTATCAAGTAACTACCCTTCTCCTGCTCCCAGCTCACCTTGAAGTCATAAGCAGACTGTTTGATGACCTCTGGTGCCATCCAGAACGGAGTTCCAACAAAGGTGTTTCTCTTGATTTGGGTGTCTGTCAACTGTCCAGCCACTCCAAAGTCAGCCAGTTTCACATCTCCTTGTTCCGAAAGCAGTACGTTGGCAGCTGTTCACACAAATGGGTGTAAGTCCACTGGTTTCTGAACCATCTGCAACCCATATGGAACTGAACCCTGAGAAAGGACCTCACTGTGACATCCTCTTTTACTCCATGAAAATCCTTAGCTTGGATTTCCAGCTTCAGATTCATTCCCATGCTCTGACCTCTGTTGGGTACCACAGACCAGACAGGACTAGCTGTGAAGTGAATTTCTGGTCACTTCACAAGAAGAGAGAGGATTTCAACCCAAGATACCTCAAAAGGTCTTGATTTCTTTTAGAGCAGCATTCAGTACAGATTAAACAGCAGACCTTTCTAAAGAGCTCAGAAGTCCTGGTCTTGTACTGGTTCCTGCTAACTTGGCTTAAGAGAGCAGCATTGCTCAGACTTATTTTTACAGGACTTTTCATCCTGAGAGAGACACTACCTGGAAACAGTCAGCGTTTCCACAGAGTGCTGCCAGTCAACAGTCCTGCACAGCTAGCACTARAAGTTTTTCGTGCAGTCACACATCCTCAACAGACTCCTTTCTACATATCTCCCTGCGTGAAGTCTCTTTGCTCTGCTTGTTCACATCACCTCCCGCAGAGCAGTCAGTATCCAACACTGGCCACGTCTTCACAGCACTGTCCTCCCGCTTCCCTCCGTTTCATTTTGCTCGGAGCGAGACTGCTCTTTGGGAGGCAGGGACCAGGTCTCTTTGCACTGCACAGGGCCAGTAGCTATAAAAATCATTAGTAGGACAAGATGACATGAGCTGCCCTGAYTTTCTAGGACTGTAAACCCTGTAGGCGGACAGCTCACAGTCAGAATAAGTTGTAGGCGAGTTGTGTCTAACCAGTCTTAAGGTCCAGCACACTAAAGCAAATGTCCAGGCATAGCCAAGGAGAGTCAGCAGATGTTTGAGGGCACCATCTACTAACTCCTTTGCTCTATCCCTCTATCTAGTCAAACTACAAATGCCAAAGAAAAGCTATAAATCCTTACTGCTACCCATAACCCAGACTAAAACCATCAAAAACAGGGGTTGCAATAAAATGAACAGTTTCAGATTCAGAAGCAAGCAACCCAATGCATTACAGGAAAAACAGCCTTTGAAACCGTTCAGGCTATTCCTGTATAATACTTCAAGCCATGTTTGGAACATCCCTTACAAGAAAAAGGGCTGAGCTCTCCACTCTTACCTTTGATGTCCCTGTGGATCTTCCTCTCAGAGTGCAGATAGTCCAAGCCCTTTAGAATTTCCCTCAGGATAGTAGCTATGTAAGTCTCTTCCAGAGGTCCAGGCTTTAGCTGAAAAAGGGCAAAAAGTTGACTTGAAGGGTGACTGACGCCTTAGATTTCCCAGCCTCTCTGTTTGTTACATGGAAACCTTTGCCAAGCACGTCAGACACTGCAGGAAGCACCTGCTGCACCAGGCTGGTGCACATGTCACTCTGCAAGCAGAACACTGGGCTTTGCACCTGGCATCTTTAAATGGAAAAACTCTGGGGGATTTTCGTTTATTAAAGGCTTCCTGTACCCTCCCTGCCACCCACAACATAAACCATGCCCCACCAACAGCAGCTTGTCTCTTGCTTCRGCCTGGAAATATATTGGCAAACAGAACTTCTTAGTTTCTCCTGCTCAAGCCTCTTTGCTAGCGTCCAAAAGCTGAATTTCAGCTACCACAACAGCCCGGAGAGAGCTTCTACCCTCTGGCTGTGGAGTAACAGGGTATTAGTATCAAAGCTTTTCTCCTTTTAATCAGTTCTACTCTAAACAAGTCCAGCCTTCTCAGTGCAGTAATTGAGGCCCTGACACCGAGATGACTTCTGCTGATGACAGGCCCCTACTACACCCTTCCTCTAAGTCAGTGCAGGCTCAGCAGTTTTCACTACAGGCCCTTGGTTACTGCTCTGGAAAAACACGCTTTATTGTCCCAACGAGAAAAGCACACTCCATGCTAAAGAATAGAGYACAGCAGAACTTTGCCAAATAAACTTTGTTCATTTTGCATTTGTGTTCCCTTAAAATCTGATGTAGCTTGTTAGACAAGCACTTGAAAACCTTGGTCACAGACCAGGGCCCTGCTGAACTCAGTGCTACAAAGGGACCAAGCAACACTGCAAACTCTTTAGGGGGACAGATCTTTGGTTAGGCAAGACAGGGATTTGCACTGCTCAAAAACAACTGGCCGTTGTCACATTGCAGTTCCCTGGCTTTCTCTTGTAAAGCAGCCGAGCACACTGGACAAGAGAGCTCTGACAGCCGAGCTCAGTGCAAACATTTCCTCCGTCCTGGCATACAAATAAGCAGCATGTCTGTCCTGCACTGCCTTCCCTTCCGACAGCAGGGCTGTCAGAAAGACGGCATGTGGCAAATGAGCGTCTAGCTTACGGACATTTCACAGATCAAGGCTCCAGCCCACATTTTTCGGGGACCAGAGCTTACCAAGTACTTACCAAATCCAGGGCTGAACCTCCTCCCAGGTACTCCATGATTATCCACAGTTTAGTGCCCTGCAAGCAAGAACCCAAGTTAAGAGCAAAGGCAAAAATAAAAGCAGGCAGAAAAGTTAAACCGCACCCCAAAGGCAGCAAGATGCATGAGTGGCTTTGTACAAGACAGATCAGAGAGGTGCTGCACCCTACAGCTCTCAGAGGCTTAAGGACAGAGCTCCTGGCTGGCTGTCTTGATGCTGACACAGCATCGCAACAGGGGACCTGTCCCACTACATTTCTCTCAGTTTCCAGTTTTATCTGAGCAAGCTTAGTGCCACTACAGGCACCAGACTACACAGCCCACAGAGATAAGCATATTCACAGGTTAGAGCTGTGCAACATCACTCCAAGCCATCTAGCACATCTCCAGCTTGTCAACACCAGGGATGACGGGAGCTTTTCAGCCTTTGATCTCAGTAACAGGGCTGCCAACTTGAAAGGAAGATCAGCAAAACACTCTCCTACTCCCCAAAGGGATTCCCAGGCTGAGGTTCACAAAGTCCTGATAAGAGATATGCAGCCGGTCCATGAAACCACAGCTTTCTTGATGTTTTCATTAGAAGGCTGAGAAAATGCATTTTGAAAGGCCTTTGAAAAATATGTGAGGAATCATCAGGATCCCCAAAGCCTAAGAATTGCTTTGCTCCAGACCCAATGTTACGTACACCTCCAGCAGCGGGCATGCAGATGCTGCTTCTGATCACCACTAATGGCCTCCATTAAGGATTCYCAACCCTGTTCTCAGTGGAAGAGATGCCACCTCATTTGTCCCAGCACTCCTCTAAAGACTCTGACCCTCTTTTTATTGTTTCTTCAACCCCTCAATACGTTCTTCCCTGGCTCCTGCTCCCCTGCAAGGCAGGGATTAGTGCAAGAGGGCTCCAGTCCTTGGCAGGCGTTTGCAGGTGCAGCCCTGCACCCTCCTTCAGCCTAGCCTGCAGTGGAAGTGAAACGGGCTTAGATGCTTCAAGCCATCCGCTGGAAATAACCAGCTGTCTGGCAGCCTCTCCAAGGCAGAGACAACATGAACAGCACTGCRTAGAGGGCAGCTCAGCTTTTGGGCAGCAGTATTTCATGCTGAGGAGCTCTGGGAAAGCTGGGCTCTGCTAGGGTGTGCTCAGAGCTCCCACTAGAAACCAGAGATAGGAGCCTTTCCCCTGAGAACAGCCTACTCCGCCTTCCTAGCAAAAAAGATCTCCATGTGCCAGGCTCCCAAAAGTAACTGGTGACAGGTTATATCCGGGAGAAAAGAACTAGCATCACACAACCACAAGATCAAAAATACAGCTTCAAGGTCCTCTTCTTTCCAGAGACAGTCTAGATCCTCCCAGAGACATAAAGCCATCAGTGATGCCACCTTAAAACCACAGTATTTCCAAAAAGCATTYCACAAACTTCCTTTCAAGAAGGGTCAAACTGGGCAGGGGCCTGTCTTTTCAATGGAAGATTTTCTATCCAAACTGCCCTGCTCTTGGGACCACATTGTGCTGAACACCTCATTTCCACRTGCTTTGCAAGCGTGTTAAAGCTGTCTCATATTAAAACCACACAAATGGGGGGGGCAAAGCCATTACTGTTCTTGCTGCCATAGCAAACCTTATAGATTGGGTACCTTTCCCCACTATCTGCTGCAGCATCCATACAGAGCCCTGCCCCACCCCCAAACTGCTGGCAAGGGAACTGCCACGGCTTTGCCCCTCAGCAGTGTCTCCTACCTTCAGGTAGGAGCCGTAGTATCGGGTGATGTAGGGACTATCACACTGGCTGAGCACTGTAATCTCCTGCTGAATGTCCTCAATTTCATCCTCGGCCTCCTCCAGATCAATGATCTTGATGGCAACCACCTCCTTGGTGCGGTTGTCTATCCCTTTATACACTTCACCAAACGATCCTTTGCCGATCCGCTCCAGCTTAGTGAACAGCTCCTCAGGGTCCACCCTAGAGTGCTAAACCAGAAGGCAGAGAAGAAAATCTGTAAGTCACATAACAGCTTACAGAGCATCATGCATACCCAGACGTCATCATTTTCATCTCAACTCCCCCTCTATGTTTCTACTCTGTTTTTAATCCACCTGAACTTCATATATCCTAAATGGTCTTCCCATGCTGAAATGCAYAGAGCATACCCAAGGTGAGAAGAACTGAAGAAATCTTTTACACTGGCTTTCTGTCCCTACAGACCTTGGTGGGGGAGGAAGGGGAGAGATACTGGGAAGCAGGATGTCAACAAGCATCCCTAAAGAAAGGGTCGGTTCTTTTGGGACAGGACAGATTTGATCTGGAGCACAATTGCGGGCACCAAACTAATGCCAAAGCAGCTTGATTAGCAAGCACTTCTTCACACTTGAACAGAAAGGCAGGCAAAGTGTCCACAAACCAGCTGCCTTTTAAACAGCAGAGTGAGCAAGGAAGAGGCCACCATACCTTCACAGGGTTGTTTCCCCAGTCTCCTCTTCTGCCTGTAAAGATTTTAGTGTGGTACATTTGCTCTCTTCCTTACTTATTCAGAGCATGAAATACTCCAGTAACATAAACACCAATCCAAATTTACAGTCTGCTCTTCTGCAGCCTGATTTCCAGGCTGCATCCAGCCCAGCGCTCTTCAGATGTTTGCACATGGAGCCTCCCGTCTTTCAGAAGGTCAGCAGCAAGAAGCCCAGATACCCRACTGTCCCAGGGGAGACAGAAGTGCTGAACGGACACTCCATCTACAGACTCGCTCTTCTGGAACAGCTTCTCTGATTGGCACAGCCAGATGCAAAAGCAAGTAACATTACCCTCATTAGATAAAGCACACCAACTGGGAAGCTGCTAACGTGGCGATCATCTGAGAAATAATGACTCTCTAACAGTAGTCAGGCTTCAAAATTAACACTTTCTTAAGAGGAATGTGGAAGAGAAAGGGAAGAAGCCAGAATCATTTTCTGACGCCATTTCATCCTGCCCAGCTGCAGACCCAGAGGTCCTGCTCTGCTTCATGCTATTAAAAGGCTTTTCGTGATTAGAATTTCTGCCTTTCTTAAAAATTAGTTAAAAGAAAAAAAAAATCTGGAAAACGTGGTCTGATCTACAGGAAGTGGCCAAGCTGTTACAGGGAGTTTTCCACACCCAGAGCTTCTCAGTCTCACCTCAGACACGTCACCCAAAGGGACCGCTCCCTTGCAAGGACCTTGAGCTGAGCAGAGATTTTATCTGAGAACAGGGCTGCTGCATTTTTCCATCTAACACCAGGTTTTAGCAGCAGGCCATCACTGAGCAGCATTAGGTGCTGCTTAATGATTAAGCCAAGCAGTCATTACTGGCTGTTTGCCTTCTGTGTCCAACGCATGGCTAAATGGGGTAAGCCAGGCCGAGGCAAGGACGAGCTTTACACTCGGCTCACTCAAGAGGATTTCCACGTGCATGCCAATCCAAGATACAGAAGGATAACCAAATATCCCTGTGCGTCCATGGCAACACCCAAACAGGCTCTACATTGAACAAACATGCTGGAAACGGACTGAAGGGGAAACGCAGAGATGGAAAGAACTGGAGACACAGCAGGGACTGGAGTGGGGGAAGGGAAGGAAGAAGATTTGAACTTGAGAAATGCCAGGAGACAACATGAGAACGACGACTGCAGCAGAGAACAACCCTCTGGCTGATCCAGACTCGCAAAAGGCCAAGAGCAGTTTCCATCTCTGGACCAACTTACAGCAGGGTGGCCCAGACATTTCCTTGCATAGTGACCCACTGCACTGCAGAAATGCCACTCACTACACCACCAGCTACTCCACGCATCAGGGAGAAGGAAGAGAGGAAGGACCATCTCCYTGAAGCACCTGGCTCAGCAAGGAAAGGAAACCACACATTGTGGGCACCGCAGAAGACATTACCAGGTGGCATTTTGGTGGGAGCAATCCTGACCTTCCACRACAAGCTAGATTGATAAAATTATGCTGATCCACAGGATACCTGTTCAGAAGCTCTCGTCTATTAAAAACAGCTCCTGTTTGAGCTGCCACGCTGTAACTCACCACGGATGAACAAATGTTCACATCTGTGGGTTTACAACCCTTAGCACTCAATCAGGCAGCAGAACAGATCCAATCATGTCAGGAATATGCCAGCTCTGCAAGTGCACAGCTCCATCAGAAGAGCAGAAGCACACCGCCACACTCAGGGGTATTAATGTGGGGAAGGGCAGGGGAAGAAAATAACATGTTCTGTGTAGCCCAGTTCTCCCCCACCCCAATAAATTTGCACCTGCTGAACAGTGCGCTGAGGAGTGTAAAAAGCAGGATCTGTCCCTTTTCTGAAYAGCAAGTGATCTCAGTGCCACTCTTATTGTCAAAGAATTGCCCCGGCTCCAAATCCACGTTTTGGAGTTGCACAGCCCCAAACAGATCAGACAAACTTCGTTAGGAGAAGGTAATAGACTCCAGATGAAATGTTTCACACCTGCATAAGTGAGCTTGCCAGCCTAAATAAACTTATTAGCACCTGGCAGCTCTGCAAGAGCTTACCAGCCTGGGATCTTTCCATTTCCTTCCACRCTCACAGAGCCCACCAGGGCTGCAAAATGGAGCTCCAGACCACAGACAGAAAGGCTAGCYGACCTGCTGCTGCCCCCTGTCCTACAACTCATAAAGCCTTTAAGGATGTTCACSTCATCGTACCTTTTGGCTTGACTGACTGGCAATTACCCAGCAGTTCTGGAGCAAAAGGCCTCATGGTGATTCTCCCCTTTGAGGGCAGTCTGGCACTAGAGATGGCTCAGAGTCAGGCATGAACAAGCTTTGGTGGGAGAGCACAAAAACCCCACTATCTTGGTTGTACGTGCAGGAAGGGGAGAGAACAAATATGAGGAGGGAGAGGACAGGCTGCTAAGTAACGCTCCACTGCTCCCCTCCTGCATCTAACCTCCCAGCAGCAGAACAGGAGAGAAGGATGCTCTCTCATGACAGGTGTGTGGGTGTTTGCCACCATGACTGATGGCATCGTGTTTTAAAACGGAGCAACCGCAGACATCAGGAATTAAGAATCGCAGCGTGTTATGAGCCAAGCCTGGCAGCAACACCAGCTGCTCCATGGGGAGAGAGTGGGCTTGGCAGCTCGACTACCTCCAGCTGCAGAGACAGGCAGTCGGTGACATGACACCCTCAAGCTTTCAAAGAAGGGAAAGTCCCCACCCTCATTTCAAAGCTACTACTTGGAAAGATAAGCTATATGTTGGCAACAGAAACAAATGCCCTTTGAACCACCTCAAGATCTTTTCTCTGGGCCGTTTCTGGCTTTGTTCCAGCTTACTCTTGGAAGAGTTGCATTCAGCATCGTGAGCAAGAGTCACACCTGCATCTGCGGCATAAAACACCGAGAGGTGCTTATACCCATTTGGAAAGGAGAGTTTCTTAGTCTGGGGCAGGTCAGGATCGTAGGCACTGTTTTGTATGGCAAAAGTCTGGATGTCAAGTCTGTCTGGGCCACATTACTTTAAGAATTACAGCTGACTTGGAGCTTGACAGTCTCCAAAGATTTATATGAAACTACAGCGTTTAGTGTTACTTCTGACTACAGAACTTTCCAAGCAGCCAAGCAAATCAACATCATTTTCCTCTGACGCACACAGCTGAAGGAGGAAGTTGGTTTTAATGGACTTCAGCTACTGACCTCCTTTCCKTCATTCCCTCCTCTGCTTCCCAACTTCCCATCCAGCATTTCTGCACGTTGCATCCTACATACTAACCTTTGGGCCACTGAGATGTTTGCAGCAGCGCTATGTTCTCTTTGGGGAAATCAGCTTTGTACCTGGAAACATTTGAAAGCTTCCCTGTCCATATGAAATTAGTACACAACTCTTTTCAGCGGCTGAATCCGAGACAGTTTTGAACTTCTAGAGTATAGCTAAGGAGCTAAGTTTCTGTAGCAAGCAACACTTTGAAATACAAATATAATCATTTGCCTGAGACTGCGAAACTGCTTCACAGATAGTATTCTTTTGCTTCAAGGCAGCGAAACATTACTGAGTCAGAGAACTTGAGAGMCTTTCTCTAGGTCACATAAGGAGCAGCAAAACTGGAATCAGAGCTCAGCTCACAGCTTTAAATCCTGCAAAGCAAATACATCTTCTAGTGGATAGAGCTCCCAACAAAGACCGGAGGCCCACTGTGCTGTATATACACAGCAAAGGGCAGTCAAAAAAAAGAAGGCCTAAACAACCTAGGCAGGGAAATGGAAGCACGAAGGTAAAGCAGCTTAGTGACTTGCCCAAGGTAATCCAGCATGTCAGCAGAGCTGGGAATCCAAGCTAAGCCAAGCCTCTGACATCCCAATCCAAGTCCTATAGTCTCYTGATTTTCACAGTACCTCCCCACTGTTCTCTAAATTTAGGTGAGCAGAACTTCAGCACAATTCCTACTGCCCTCCAGCAAGYCTCAACTGCACAGATTACAAGGTCTCATCCAGGATTCCTGAAGAGATCCAAGGAGTGGACAACAGAGACTGCTTTCCTATTCCAGGACCAGATGGAGAGTCATGGTATGATAGAATCTGAGAATGCATGATATTTATGTAATAAGTTAAGAGGTTAGAGCCCTGGAGCTCTGATAAGCTTATCAGTGAACGCTGTATATAAAAAGCTCATTGCAACTAAACTGACAGCTTGTTGGTATTTACATAAATCCATCCACAAACAATTTTACTAACTCCCTACTACTCTATTCACAATTATCTTCCTTGGTTTTATCGGCTTCTTTCAGCTCTACTCTCCTACCTACTTATCTACAAGCTTAAGAGGAACCTTCTCTGTAGCTACTGAACTCAGCCACTTCAAATTTTTCCAGCCCTAACTAGACAGCGTCCTCGCCTATTCCTTTCATTTCTCTCCCTGTATTATGACTCATTCAGGCTCTATATTTGCATTTAATTCCACAACTGTTTGGGGAAACAGTTTATACRAAAGACAGCATGCAAACCAAGATGCACTGCAAATCAATCAATTTTATACTGAAAAGGCTTGGAGAAAGCATCATCTCAAACCACTAAAGCTTTTAGTGTTTAATTCTACATCTGGGAACAGAACAGAAAAATGCCAAAATTCTCATAAAACATGGTTTAAAAATCTATATTCAGTATTGACATCTGCCAATAATCAAACGCATTCCACAACCAATTTCAGAAGAAACGAGGCTCAAGTCAACACTGTTAATGTGGTTCAGTTCTGAGTCCCAAGTCATGACATCATCCTTCCATGTCCTCTTAGGAAAATGTCCTCACAACAACAGGAGTTAACCACATCCACTGGGGCTGACATCTCTCTCAGAAGAGATACATGTTCAGCACCAGATTTTGCTACCCCTCAGGCATTAAGGTTACAGGCACTATTTTTCCCAGGTTACTACTGTGAACGCTTCTAATACAACATGTCTGCCTCAGTCTGTACACATAGCTTTTCTGATCCCATTTCTGGCCCAGCTCTCCTAAAAAACACTCAGAGAGACAATGATTCCTCTCCCCCTAAGAGGAGCAAAGTTACCCTCAGAGAGGAGCACTGCACTGGGACAAGAATCCCCTCTCTGTACAGGAGATCAATCAGCTAATAGGAGCAATGAGACACGTGCAAGAGAGAAACAGTGGCAAAAAGTTATTTGCTGGGAGCGTCATGTTTGCTCTCGACGCAAGAGTTTAAAACGAGTCTTTAATCCTCACTTACCTGGCTGGCAAATTCCCTCAAGTGAGCCATGCCTACAGGATGGTCAGACATCCGCTTCTGCAAAATCAGGGCGGTTGGGTTGCTGTAGCACAGCGGGCAGGCGGTGCTTTCTCATCCACTGGTCAACTGGGACAAGCAAGAACACAACAGCTCTAACTCAAGGTTCCCAGAGTCTGGCTTATTCTCCCGAAAACTACCTTCATCTTTATCTCCTCAGTCTGCAGTTCTCCTTGCACCTCATCAATCCGTTCAAAGTGTGCCAGCCCCTCCTTGCATCAGCAAACCCCACAATTTTTCCCCAGCCGTGCCTTCCAGACAGATCAAGGAACCTCCCTTGAACGACAGACACTGCCACAGCTTCAAGCACCCTCTTCCCTGCCATTGCCTCACCACAGCTCCCAGGATATATCCGCAGCACAGTCCACCCAACTGTCCTCACATACCCCTTCCGTCCTAGCACTCCCCTGTAATCCCCTCAACGCACGCTCCACTGAGGCACCATTTACCCCAGTGCATCCATTTGCCAAGCTAAGCTCCCCAGGACACCTCCTGCCCCTCCTCAGGGTACCCCAAACCCCACATCAGCCCAGAGCACCCCCCAGACCCAACGCGCAACTCCGTGCTCCTCAGCGATGCTTTCCACAGGGCGTCCCTCCATCCCAGCAACCGAACAACCCCAACGCAGCACGGCCCCGCACGGCCCACCCCAACGCAGCCCCCTTGGGGACCCCCGCCCCAGTGTCCCCAGCATGGCACCCCCA
>NW_020450706.1:477786-528279 GCF_003343035.1 Apteryx rowi
GCGGGGGCAGCGCTTGCCTTGCTGCTTCTTCCACGTTTAACTTCAGTGACTGATTAACCTTCGGAAGGAAGAAACACACCTCGGCCTCGTCATCAGCCCCGCTCTCCCGACAGCCCCGAGCAGAGCACGGTTTAACTTCGCCCTCCTTCCAGGACACCAGAGGGAAGGGATATTTCCTAAGGAAGCAGAGCAGCGCGTCAGRCCGCTGCCAAACTTTCCGTTGCCAGTCACCTTTAAAACTGGCCTCGACTTTTTTTCCCGCTTAACAAAACAGGCACAAATTTCTCCCTCTGTCATGGCTGCCCGCGCGCAAAGCTTTTTCTCAGAAGTTGGCTCCTCTGATGATTAATTTGCGCCGCTTTGCGAGTAGCTGTAGCAAGGAATACACAGGGGAATCGWAGCTTTCTTTGATCTGAAACACCTAAAGTGAGAAAGAAAATCAGCAGTTAGGGAAAGGAAGGAAAATGCAGTTCTGCCCCCATTCTGCTGCAGCAAGGAGAAAGGGTGAAACATTCCCTTTCTGCACTTGTTTTTGCGTGTGTGCACGTGAACACACACCCACACCCACACCCCACCCATGTGGTAGGGTAAGTTAGGGGTCCCCAAGTGTGTGACTCAGCTGGTGTTTCACCCAGATGGCCTGGTTCTTCACCTTATGCCATGGAGACTCATGAATTCATCCATGCAGTCTCATTCTTGGCAAGGTGGCAAATGCCTCATGAAAGTGTTTATTATGTTAAATAAGCACAGCAAGTCTGGACAGAGCCCAAAAGCTGTCTCACTAACATCACCCATAGACCTTAGGCTGGCCCGGTGCTGTACAGTACAGGAGCATGATAATAGTGACACCGAACTGCTAATGACTGCAAGGAGGAACAGCAAGTAACTTGATTTGTAGGCTTGATTTAGGGTAAGTCTTTAATAAGGGTGATCAGCACTTGAGTGCCTATCTTAAAAGAAACTGCAAAAGCTGGCCGGCAGTTTTCAAGCAGGACCACAAGCGTGTTCAAGTGTAGGCTGGTGTGGTTGGACTTTCCATTTGGGACCGGTGGGGTCTCTGCCTCTTAGCAACAGGGTACTTGGATGAGCAGGAAAGTTGGAGTGAGAACTGTGGTCCAGCTGCCGTCTGGAAAAAGCCATTTTACAGGTCAATAGCTAATCAGTCTGGTTTTGGCGAGGCATGTAGGGATAGAGATCACGGCTTCATTGTGAGACAGTTATTTCTGTAMCTTTCTTGTATGAGGACAGGATTGCTAATGTACTCAAAACCATTCAGTAGCAAAGTGCTGTCTCTGGGGAAGCAGGCTTCCTTAACTTCTCTGCGGCCATCAGCGGCRTGTTTGTGTCCATCACCTCCTCCATTTGGTTTTCAGCAATGTATCAACTGGAGCAGAAGTAAAACAAAAATTTCCTCTTCCATTAATTTCCTACTTTTTGGTCAATGCTGTATGCCTGGGAACATAGCTCATATATTTTTTAACATTTGCAATGGTGATTACAGAACAATCATACTACAAGTTATATATATATATATATAGTTGTTGCTTTAGCACCCAAAAAGCTATTGGTGCTTATTGTGCTAGGAACTGCACTCCCACAGAAAAAAAAACAAAAAAAACCCCCCAATCCCTGCCTCCGAGAGGTCTAAGTTAAGCCAGCCAGGCAAGTGCAAGAGAGCAAATATTTCTCCTGAAGGAAGGCAGTGGGGAGTTAATTACGTGTTGGAGGGACCAGGTCTACAGAAGGTGCATCGTTTTCCATGTAGGGTTAAAGCTTTCACCTGGCCCTAGGAAAGCAGGGCTATCAGAAAGGGACTCTGGGATAAGACTGTGGTTCCCCCCCCCCCAGCCCTATCAGTGCAAAAGTGAGCAGGCAGTTTCTTCCGGCTCCGTCACAGTATGGAAGATTACCTTGCTCCCGAAGAAGTTAGTCACGAAAGCGATGTTTGCCATCTGTGTGTTATATGGCTGTACATGCTTGGTTGCTGTGGGAAGTAAGGCTAAAAACTAAAGACCTCTGTATGTGTTGTTGGGTTTTCTTCTCACTGCAGAGAAGAAATAACTTCTAAAAAGTATTTTTTTTTTTAAGGGAAAAGCTGATCCTGTTAGGTTTTTTTTCTTTTCTTTTCTGGCACTCCTAAAAGCAGAAGGGTACATATTGGGAATAAAGAGAAACTAGATTAAAAGCTGGAGGGTCATTAGAGTGAGTGTCTTCTCTTCCAGACACATTTCCTTATTTCAGAATGACACCTGGAGCTTTTAGCTCTAGATCAGCCTCTGCCCAAAGCAGGGTTTCCAAGCATAATGTTTTGCCCAGTTTAGAGCCATGAGGTTGGCACCTGAACGCATGCTTCTTGGACATAATGCTCATTCATTTCTAATATATGCTTCAGTTTTTCTCCATCTGAGGCTCTTGGTACTACTTAAGGGTAGGTAGAGGAAATTAACTGCCCTGTGTAAAGTGTTAATTAAATTGTTTAACATTCTCTCTATAAAAAGAATTGTAATTCTCTCGCTAACAGAGAAACCCTGAATGAGGCATTTCAAACTTTTGTCCAGTTAACTGTTACACCCCATTATGTTTATGCRAAGGTCAGAGACAGGTGTAAATAGTAATTATAAAGAGCTTTTTGACTAATGGGTTCTTAAATGTTCCATTAACGTAACACAGTTTTTACTTTTCAGTAGGAAGTATCGAACTGGATCATGAGGGGTCCTATGGCCTGCTCTCCTGATGTTCAGTGCCCTTCACCAGGTGCTTCTGAGGACAAGAAACTCTTTGGTGAGGTGTCTCAAAGAGACAGGCACAGTACCCTGCTTAAAGGTAAAAATGCTGTAGTTGCATTCAGATATCTCCGTCTGTTCCATAGCTGCTTGGGTCAGGTGGAGAGGGGGTTAAAAAAAATAAGCGTGATAAGACATCCTAAAGAGGGTCAACCTGGAGGTGAATCAACTGACAAAAGCAAAGCATGTTGGTGAGGAAACAGCCTCTAGTAACTCTGCAGTCTTGCCTTGAGTTGGAATTATCTTGGAGCCAAAACAAACCATGCAGAAAGGACCTCAGGAACTGATGCTCTACAACTTAACTGCTTCGGCTCATGAAAGTCTTTCAAGAAGGTGTCTGTTGGTGGTTGGTTCAAGCACAATAAATTTTTTTTTTGGTATGAATCACTCAAAACCCCCAAAGATGACCACCTGGACCTAACTCAGTCGGTACTTCTTGAGAAAGTTGTTGAAATACAGCTGTCCTAGGTACAGTGCAGGTAGCCCTCAAATACCTGAGCAGCGTGGTACAGCATGGCTGCTTGCGAGATGTGCTCGAGCCCTGACGAAGCATGGCTGCTAATCTGTTTGAGACAGACAAGTCTAGTGCTCTTATCCAAGTCCTGAGGCTAGCTCAGCCTGCACTAATTCAGGGTTTTCCACCCTGTTCCCCCCCCCCCCAAATAGAGTTAACACGGATGCAGTGGGACTGGAGAGTGGTTCAAGTGTCCTTTGCCAGACAAACTGCGGTCCGGGAGGTTTTTATGGCTCTCAGGGATGGTAGATGGCTTTTGGAAGCAAATCTGGCTTGCTTTTTGTTGCTGCCACCAGGTGGCAACAGGGTATTGCAGCCCCATCCTGCTTGCAAGAAAGCAGCAAATGAAAGCTCTCCCCCTCTGCCAAATCCTGGTTACTCTGCTGCTGCTGTATAAAATATTTCCTTTTCTGTGCGGGTCGCTGGGTCTGTCTCCCTCAGCCCTTCATGCGAGGGTGTGGAGCAGCGGTCAAACCGGGCAACGGAGTACCCTGCACTGTTGAGCGTTACAGTGCCCAAGGCTCTTCCTGCTTGCACAGGAGAGCTGAGTGGCTGCGTGGGGAGCAGGGCAAGGCGGTGGTCAGTGGTTAGATCGCTAGTCTGTGCCTCTGAGGTTTCTTGCTCTGCCCAATTGGCTGTGTGGCCCAGGCCAAGTCTGCTTCAGTTTCCCGTGTCTACGCTGGGGACAATAATAGCGTTTTAGACACTCTGAGGGTAAACCAGCAGAGGGTGAAGCGTGTATCACAGCAGATGACAATGACAGTGGAAACAGCTGCTAAGCGACAGAATTGCATGGTTAGATTGGGCCGGCCATCTCGGCTTAATCTGTACTGCTGCATCTTCTCTCTGCACATAAAGCTCTGCTGTTGGTATCTCTGATCTGTAAAAGGGCAACAGGTTTGGCTGTTGCCTTCACCGCTTGTGACTTGGTGAGTGTCCTTGAGCTGACCCCTGTCTTCCACCTTCAGCCTGGGTCAAGCTCTGTCTGCTGCTCCTTGAGCGCTTAGTGTCTTTAGCCTTCTCGGGGATGAAGGTAGTTCCCTGATGGGACAAATACCGTCTCTCGAAATGTGCAAGTTACCCGGTGCTGTGGGGCCTTGAATTGCCACCTAAACATAAGAAACTACAGGGGAGCATGTGATTTGAAGTGATCTGAAGTGATGCCGGTTTCACTGACTGTAAAGCAGGAGAGAACCTCACTGCCGGCAACAGCTGGGCTCAGGGCATAAGGAAGATTTTTTTTCATGGCACTCCAGCTCTCTGTACTCTTGTCCAAAAGGGCAGTTTTGTCGGGAAGCAAAAATGAGTGGGCACAGCCAGCGCGAGCAACGTAAGCTGTGGCACRGCCTTATCCCCTCTGCCTCATGCTGGGCATATGGAGCATCCCTTGCAGCAGCAGCTTAGGTACCCTGAGCCTGAAGAGCCCCTGATGGCACTTTTCCTAGCATAGACACGGATGTGGAGCACAGCAGTTAGCCTTAAAGGGAGTGCTAGCTGGTAGTAGGCTTCCTGAAGGTAGAGTTACTTAGCAGGATAGCATGGATTAAAACTTTACTATAAAAAGTACAACAGAATAACTCTCTGAATGCTGCAGTGTTCATGCAGAGGAGCTATTTCTAGCTGCATTAGCATGCTGAGAGGCTGAAGTTGTTTTTTGCATTGTACTTCTGGAGATCAGTGATGCAGAAAAGTACTATTATTGCATTACTCAGTTAAGYGGTAAAACCACAGAAGAGAATGAAAGTTTCTTGCCAGGAAGATAAAACCTTTTGAACTTGTCACTCCCCCAGTGCATACTCTTGTTTCTAGACCAAAGTGAAGCTTTCAAGCCTTAGGAAAGAGTGTCCTTGCACAGAGGGAAGCACGAGTTGGACTTCACCAGCAGTTTTCTCCCACAGCATGGTTTATGGTTTATATCTGGACTTGGCCACTGAGTTTCTGTATAGGAGATGCTGGTCAAGCTCATGGTCAAAACAATCTGCCTAAACATGCAAACTGAGTAKACAATTTAAAATGGGGATGTTCTCCCCTCATCATCTTTTTCTTTGGTGAAGGTTTTGAAGTGCAACAGTAAGTAAGTGTCCTACCTGAATTCAGCAAAAGAATGTAGTAGTAGAGAGAGAAATTCAGTGCTTTTAAATCTGAAACTTCCTTTTTGCTCCTTTCTTTGGTGTGAGGCATCAGGCTGCTTATGCCTGTTGATGGCTGGGATGCACCCACCTAGACCAGGACTAAAGTGGCTGCTTTGTTTTGGCAGTAATGGGCTGTTTCAGGCCTTAAACATTGCTCCTTGTAGAAGATGAAAGGAGGAATTCAAAGAGGAACCCGTGCCCTTAGAAGACAGGTGAAACTGAGCTACTACTGAAGAAATGCGCTTGCTCCTAGGATAGCCCTTCTTGAGATCTCTGCTCACAGGGAGAGTGCAGCAGGCTGTTGAAGCTGAAATGCTCTCATTCCTGCTTGCAGACTGTATCACTGCAAATCTCGCAGTATTGACTGCCTGAGGCTCTCCTTCCCTGCTGATGTCGTGACTCTTAAGGCCATCTTGAGTGTGCGGCAGAGAAAAGGCCCTTTATCACAAATGTRCTGGCAAAGTGGATAAGTGGTGTAACACCTGCAGCTGTGGAGCTACAGATCTTTTGCTGGGCTTGTGCTACCTGTGCCTGAGTCCTGAGTTCTCACACTAACTAATCCTTTAATTAAACTAGGGTCTTTCCAAGCCATGAGCATGGAGTAGTTGCTCTTCCAAACCATGCTTCTGTTCCTGTGCAGTGGTAGAAGCCAGTCTAAGCTCATGAAGCAGAATCCCAGGCTCTTGCAGACCTCTGTGCTCTGCTGAGGCAGGACTGGACATGGCTAATGTCATTCTTGGAGACTTTGTCTTTCCAGCTAGTCTCCTTTGACTACTCTGGAAGTTGTACGGAGCTGGGTGGGTTATCCCAGGACAGATGCCTGCTTAAATGGGCATCTGAGTGAAAGATGGGAGCRAGTGATAAAAGATAGAAGCTGGCTGGCATACAGCTTATCTGGAGGATGGATCTGGCACTCACTGAACCCTTCAAGAAATACTTCTGTTCTCTGGAACCAAGAAGTATCGATGGCAGTTGGCGTAACTGCTCTTTGAAACAGAAAACAAAATGTGCTCCTGGAACGGGTAGCATGACGTTATGCTTCAGTTACCTACCTGCTTTTAAACTGGAGCCACTAGATGTAGTTGAATTGAGTTGGAATCCTGTTTCCATCCAGGAAAGTGAGGAGGAAAGAGATGGTCTTAACCAGAACTGCTGGAGGAAAGAAGCTTATTTTATTTGCCTGCCTGTTAGGCAAGCTAAATAGACCAGTCTGCTTTTGGCATAATAAGGCTTGATTGGAATGAAATACTGAGAAAACCATGGCCTAAAGAAAGAGTGCAGAAGACTATAGAAGAAAGTATCCTTCTGCTCACTCTTTCTAAAGCTACAAGAGAAAACGACCTCAAGCTGATTGCCTCTAGCAGTATAAGGGGTGTACCCAGACTTAGGATTCATCTTGCTCAGTTCCAGCTAGGCAGGAGCTCTCTAGGCAAAGCTGATCAATTAAGAGAGTCGCATCCTGATAGTGATGCTGCCCTCTTAAGGTGCTGGGATTCAATCCAAATGCTCAAGAAATAAACCAAGTTTTCGGTATATGTGCTAGCACTTCATGGGATTATCCTATCTCAGGGTGGATATGGTGATATTCCAACAATGTCTTAAGCATCTTTCCTGTTACTGGCAAAGGCTAATGATCTGTTTCTACACAGGCCTGATCAGGAGACAGCTGGAGCCAATGGGTGTCTTCTGTTAAATACAGTGGGGCAAGTCAGGACCTCCACTTGCATTTGTTCAAACATTTATAGATGAAAGCCACTTCTCTTAGGAAGCAAAGCAGCCTTGAATGTGTTTGGCCCATCTGCACAGGCCAGTCAGCTGCCTTCTCACACACGTCCAAACCAGGAACAGAGTGCTCAGCTCTAATTCTCATAAAACCATAATATACTTGTATCTGCTTAACTTGTCTTCACAAAGATGTCCACAGTCAAGCTGACAGCCTAACTCACTCTTCTGAGATGCTTCTGACTACTTCTGAGTTCAAGCTTTCCTCTGCGAAACTTCCATTAAGTCTTTCTGAAACTTCTACTGTCAAAGCTGACTTGCTTTGAGAACAGCTCCAATGCGTGGGAGCCATCTGGAGACTCCTTGGAGAGGAAACTCCTTCTCCTTTGTATGTTGAGAGCCACAGTTTCTCCAGTGGAATAACCCATTCTAGTGCTGATCCCAGTGTCCGAGTTCAGTATGCAAGGTCTTATGGGAGAATAACCTCTTCTTCCCCTCCTCAAGGGACTTGATAGCTGTTCCTCTTCTTGCCAGCAGTGATTTTTTTTTCTTGGCATGTTTTTTTATGCTGCTAAACTAGAATCTAACACTGAATAAAACCTATTCCTAGGATGTACATACTTCTGAGAACAGAACTCCTATGCTGTATCTCCAAGACCCCTTGTGAAGGGGAAAACTAACAACCTATGTTTTGTTAAGCAAAGTCTCCTGTCTACTCTGTGCATCTTCCTGTTTAAAAATATGCCTGGACAAATATGAGTGAACTGATTGAAAACACAGTTGCTTAAATTAGGATTTTGAAAAGATCTTGCTGTCCTCTTGGAAAACAAGAAGGTGCAAAGTTACCTGCTCATTTATGTCTCTTTCTTATGAGGTCCTTAATGGTAGCATCAAACTTCTGTTTTTCAATAAATACTTCCTTGACCTCTGCTGGCTGGACCAAAGCTATCATTAACTGCTCTGCTTTATCATATGTATTTCTGCAAGGTTGAGGGATAACTTGTGTAAATTATGTGAGACTTAATCAGTCTCACAAACTGCAGTGGCCTATTCTGCTGGCTTCTTCTAGCATTGGAGTTCTCCTTAAATCACAAAAACTATATTTCTCCTGGCAAAATGTTGTATGTATGTTAGTGCCAGCAACAAATTTTGTACCGTATTGGTTTCTCTCGAAAACGTGGGCTATGGTTGCCAGAAAATGAGAAATCAGATCTCAGATGCAAATATGTTTTGGAAGTAGCAAGAGAAACAGGACATAGGCCTTGTGCAGGTCTGTGTGAAATTGATTTTGCCCTCCTACCTCAATATCAGCACCATCTGATTTTTCTCTTAAATCAAGAAGCTGTGTCTGTTAAATGAGTCATGCCATACGCTCACCGTACTCTGCAACTTCTATTGAAGGGATACCTCTGTCCCTTAAACCACAAATGCTCAGCAGGAAGCCTACAACACTGCACACTGTGTCTGTTTTGCTCCTGGAGGCTCACCAGAGGAAACTTGCTCAACTGCTCCAGGTGTCTTGGTTGTAGTGGTAAGTCACAGCAGCTGGTAGCACTCACTGCCTAGGAAGGTTTCTCAGGTTGCTTGCTCCTCTCTGATGCAGCTGCTATTAAATGTGTGATCTGATTGGGTATGTGTCCCCCCCCCCACCCTCCAACTATCTTTACCATATGGAATAATGTTAAGCAACACTGACTTCCTCTGTTAGAACAACAAAACATTCACTTAAAATCGTTGAAGCATCTTGTGTATGAAACTTTCTCGTGCACTTCAGCTGAGACTAGTCACTTGAATGAGGTAGGTACCTCTCTTCCTCAGAACTGTTGTTTTATGTATTTCTACTTCATTCGCTGAAAACGCTTCCCCTAGTTCTAGTTTCACTTATCAGCCTCCTACTTGCTGCGGAGCGGCTTCAAATTTAAGCCGACTTGAGCGTTGCTGGTGTCTTCCCCATGTGAGCTGTGGGACTCTGCACTCTTGTTGCCGGTTCACTTGCACCTCCTCTAGCTGAAATTTCTGGAATTTAGACAGGAAACTTTTAGTGCAAGTTTTCGTATTCAAAAGAACTTCAGTTAGACTGTGTTAACATAGCTAAATAAGTCTTTAAGTCCTTTCTCTGCTGTAAAACAAAAGTATTAAAGCTGTGAACATCTGTTGAGATTCTAAAGTGATGTAAAGCACAGCGCAATGATATGTGAGTGTTAGGGTAGGTGTCTTGGCAAAATACAAGGAACCAGCATTGCTTGTGTTGAGGTTGTCCTTCAGTTTTTTTGTGAAAAGTGACTCTCCTTGCCCAGTATGTAGTAGATTTTTTTTTCCTTTCCCTACTTGTTTTTCACTTCCTCTCTGGCTCCTCATAATCAAATTACAAACTGAACTAGCTCAATMAGAAAGACTTCTCTGAAGTTTTAACTTTTTAACTTCATCCCCAGAAAAGGCTTTTGCTCTCAAAAAGCTGCTTATTCATTTCAACAGCTGACACTTCAATAGCTAGAGAGAATACTTGCGCTGAGTGAAACTTGTTCTAGTTTTTTGTCACAGGTGTTTTTCTGTATTCTAAAAAAACTTCATTTCTGGGAATTTTGTTTAACACATAAAGACATTGTTTCTATTTATCTTTATTTGCATCTGGATCAATGTTTGCAGGTGGTACACTAGCAACATGGGAGTACAAATAACCTACTCAGTAGAAAATGACATTTAACACCCTGGACACATACTTGGATTTCTAATTTGTGTAAGCTGTAGAATTGCTTAAATGCACATCACTATTATTCCTTTATAGCCAGGATAGAAAACATAGCATTGAGCTGTGCTCAGCTGCAAATAAACATGTCTTAAATCCTGCCCGTCACTGAGACTTGCCCTCTCTTTGAAACAAATAAAAAACCAGATTAAAATCAGTGACCTCAAAGCTTCCTGCTTGCTGATTTTCAAATATGATTAAAATTTACTTGAATCACTTTGACTTAAATGACTGCACCCTGATCATCGTTGGCAATGGCTTTTTAACATCTGGCTAGATGGTTGTTGTCATGCCAACAGCACCGTGCCAGAATCAGATATGCTGGAGGAGGCCGGCAAGCTGGGGAAGGAGCAGAGCACTAAGAGCTTCCTGGCTCTTGCTGAAGGGATGATGCAAGACTTACAGTGGGTCTTCCCTGACAGTCTGGAAAAGGAACTTTGGTGGGCCGCAGGGCCCGGAAAGGGCTGAAGAAGATGGTGAGGTATCTTCAGAAATATGTTAAAGCTTCCCTTCTTCCCCGAGTGGGAAAGGTGTGTATAAAACTTCATCCCAAACACTGAGAGCAGCTGCTGCTCTCAGCTGCTTTGTAAAGTCAGGTAAACACTCTGGCCCAAAGGGTTGCAACTCTCAGGAGTAAGGAAGATGATTGAATTCAAAGTCAACGAGCCAACAAATATTACTTAACCTTGCTTTGCACACTTATTTGATCAAGCTCATGTTTCTGCCCAGAAGGAAGGAATTGCTTTTGTCCTGGCTATTGTATGTGCCTGGTTCAGATGTCYTAGTGTCAGGTAACCAAAATTGCTTTTTTTCTTCTAATTACAATGTCCTTCATCATAACTCTTGGAAGCTGTCACCTTAAAGGTGCTGGGAAGCCCAGGCATTTGTTGATGACCTTCTGTCAGCATTTTTCTGCCTTGTGCAGTGGACTAAGAAGATCCAAACCACCACAGTTACGTTTCTGTATGCAGAAACAAAACTTGGGCTATGCTTTCATGAACCTTTATCTCGATAATAGCAAAGTTGAAATGGTTCCCTTCTGCATGCAGGTACTAACACAGCTACTTCTGCAGCTGTGCTATGGATGGAAGGTTTATCTCATCCAGATGAAAAATAATGAGCTAGTTCCCTGAACCAGTTCTCCCTGCCAACATACACACAATTGTAGCAGTGCAACCAGGAGGACCATCTGGAGGTGGGAATGAGCAGTTGAAGGTGAAAGTTGCTTTAACTGACCCCACTACTTAAAAAACCATGGTTTTGCGTGCTGTCCCCCTGAGTAAGAGGGTTAAATCTTGCTAGCCAAAAGCAGTCTTGAAGACAACGTTTGACTGCATGGAGTCCCACAAATTCTGAGTGTATCTAACGTGTAGAGATGATTTTCTGGCATTCAGGGTGGAACTGTGAATCTTAATGGCTGAAATGCTGCACGGCATCATCAACCACATAYGATGTAATCATGTGCTTGGAATCTGATCTGTGCAGAGCAAAGACAGCACCTAGCCTCCTTGTGTGAAAACTCAAAAAGGCACCTTTTTTAAAAGCATAGGTACTGCCCTGCCCAGCACTAGATGCTAAGACTGAAGAGCCAAAGCCCTTCTGAAAGTCAGTAAGGGCTAAATTAAAAGTAGGGCTGCATCCTGGATATGTAAAATTTGAGTCTAAGTTCTTTGGTGCATGTTTGGGACATGAAGAGGTGTGCAGGGCAAGACTCCTGCCTCGTGGTTATCGGATCCACCAGTCTATTTGTCTGTCTGGGCCATGTCTATGTTCCAGCGTGTGGCTTGAAGCAGTAGCTAAATGTGTCAGAGATCATAAATGCTTCTGAGCCAGTGCCTGCACCTGCTTGAGGCTCTTGAGATTTCAGGATCATTGCAAATAGAGGCACCTGTCTGTCTCCACCTGTCTGGTAGGTATATACTTAAATCAGAGTGTGAACTGATTCCCAAGCCTTGCAGGTGACCAAAAGCTAGAACGAGACAAAGGTACATCATCTGTTTCTGTGGCTTAGAGCTTGAAAAGGAAGAATCCTCTTTGCTGTCTTGGGGCTAGTGACTGCATTAGCTTTTCTGCCTTTTCATTTTARTGCTGCAGTATGTAAATATTTTCTTTGTGTTTTGAAAAGAAGCTATGGCTGTTGAACAGCTTAAAACTTATTTCTTCTGTGTGTCTGCCTTATTCCTGGCTTGTGAGATGATCTGTTCAGTAAAATGTGTGGTTTTAAAGAAAGCTACAGGATAGGATAATAACCAAAACAGTTATATCTCTTTGGTTACATTCCTAAGTTGATAAGGCAGGCTCATGAAAGTTCTGGATTTAGCTATGAGCTACTGTTTCACAAAGGACACTTGCTGGCTGGGTGCCTGAGCAACAATGGTTAGTCACCCTCTTCTTGGGAATTGCTTCCAGAGTAAGATTCAGGAATACAGATGGAGATGTTCTATGATTGTATTTGTAGCGCTGCTCGCTAATATAAAATTCCTGCTATGGTTTCCCCTTCAGTGTGTTTGCGTGTCAGTTCTGGAGTTCACAGTGCCTGCCTTTGTCAAAGCACATATAGTGACAAGGAGGTTGTGTCTACAAACAGTGGAGGCGAGCATGGCAGTTGGTTAAGAGAGGAAAATGTTGCGTGTTAGTGATAACCTATGTCAGAAATGTGTATTCACAAACTTGTCCTAGGAAACAGATTGATTACTAAACTTGATGCATTTAAATTATTAGACCTGTATCCTCGTGAAGGAGAGCTGTCTAAAGGCAAGTGCACTGTTGGCTCAGGCTCTTTGATCTGGCATATGACACCTGGCACCACAAAATCCTCTTCCAGGACAGGTGCTCCAAGGCGATCCCATCACGCAAGCAATATAAATAACTATTTTGATTTCAGAAGGCTTTGAATCAAGCCCTTCAGGAATGAGAGGAGGGTTCAGAAAATCTCAGTGTTTTGCTTGGGTCCTGTTAAGCTGCTACTTCCATGTATTGTTTTCCTGTTGCAATGGGCAAGATCTTTCTGTTTAAAAATAAGCGTTTCTTCTAACCACCCTGTTCCTCCCTGTATGGCTTTGCAACCTAAAGCCTGACATACTTTTTCCATGATAAACGGTAACTTCAGACATGCAGAATCGAACTATTGCTGCAAAAATCAAGCAGGAAGAGGCAGTACGAGTGGATGGTATGTTAAAACTGGCTTGGTAATCAGCCAGTGTTGCGATGGTGCAGAAGAAAGTTCAGGGATGGTTTAATAGAGGGCTTTGGTCTGGCCAGTGTTTTGCTTATCTTACCTCTAAATGGAAACYTCTTGTAGCAGGCAGGGGGTAGCTGGGTTGTCCCAGATTGTCCAGCTATTAACTCTGCATCTTTTCTGGGTCTCTCTGCTTCTCTGAGCCCTTATTCTGCATGGACCTATGTATTGTTTCTGCTGAAATTGCTGTAGGTCTGTGTGAAATGGCTGGGATCAGCACTGGGAGGTGAAATGAAACAGTATGTGGTTGTATCAGACAGAAATCAGGTTTTTTGAACACAAGACTGGAAATGACCTCCTGGGTCACTCAAGGTTGTTCTCGTGCTATTGCAGGAAACCATATCATGCAGTCCCCTTCATAAGCTTAGTATGCTTAAAATTAGCTGGCTATTTCACCTCCACTATAACTCTTTAAAGGCCCTCCCAGAGCTTTTCTTTTCTAATAGTTAAACTATTTAATATCAAGTCTAAATGTATTTGTGGACAGCTTATGCTGTTTGTTGCCTTCTCACTGATGCAGTTTCTCCACGTTTTGCTTTCTGTTGATGTATTTATAAAATGTAGTTGTATCTCTGTGCTGCCTTGGCTTTACTAAATAAATGTGCCAAGTTCTTCTCATCATCTCATGTGAGATAGGCAGGAATTGCGGTGTAGATCCTGTTGTTCCAGCCAGAACATTGTCATGAGAATAGTAGCTACACTGGCAGCAGTGTTTTGGGGTGATATAAGCTCTTTCTGCACTGTTTCCTGATATTGCTTTGCCACAAGGATTTTTCCAGTCTGGATCAAGCCTCTAAATGATGTATCCTAAACAACCTACGGAAAAAGGAACTCATTATACTGCTAGCTCCTTGGACTGTAACACCCTGTTTTTCTGTGGTCAGCTAAACACTATGTACTGTGGTTTCATCTACTGCGCTTTTAGTGGTATCTTTTAGTGCAAAGATAAATAATAGAAGTAGAATACCATGCCCTGTTTTTTTTTTTATACAAAATCTGGCTTATTATGCATAGCCTTCATGTTTTTAGTTTTTGTATATTTGACTCATCCTGCATGGTAGAAGTTGAAGGGGGTGCCGGATGCTGTGACGGTTGGGTAYGGAACATGTGGGATGTGTTTGGCACCCGGGGAGAACTGGAAGGCACTGTGGCACTAACACATTTGCCTGAATTCTGGCAAAAACTATCATTAGTTAAGCAGTGCTGATATTTAAGCACTCATCTTTGTTTCAGAGCTCTGTAGAGACAGTTTAAACGGGACTACTGTTTCAAGCTGTCAGCTGCTGCAGG
Source organism: Apteryx rowi (assembly GCF_003343035.1). Taxonomy (NCBI): domain Eukaryota; kingdom Metazoa; phylum Chordata; class Aves; order Apterygiformes; family Apterygidae; genus Apteryx; species Apteryx rowi. Next base: position 492,212 of record NW_020450706.1, read on the forward strand.
AAGCTAAGCCATATTTTTAATGATTTTGCAGCTGTCAGAATTATGAAGGCAAAACCATGACTTTCCAAGAGACCAYAGGCCACATTTCTGCAAAAAAGGGTAGATTAGGGATGACTCAGTAGCACAGAATCTCTGGAGTCTTGATTTCAGTCTCCGAGGGATGGGTTTCTGTCTTAGTGACTATATTTAAATTTGAGGAAGGCTAGTGGATAACAACAAATTTCTGAGAGAATCGTTGAGAGAATACTTCTGTCGCTGAAGACGCACCGTCAGCTCCATTGCCAACTTAACGTGGTCATATCAAGCTAAGCCAAGGGTCCTGACCTGACTTCTGCTGGATACGTGTGTGTCTAACCCTTCTCCTTTCCGAGAAGAAGCCAGCTCAGAATGAGGATGTGTATCTGAAGGGAGAACATGCTTTACCGCAGCCCTCTCCCCAAAAGAGCAAAACACTCTTAAGTAATCCAGTGAGACCAGCAGTGGGTTGTGCTTGCTGTTTTTGGTAATCAACGCCTTGGAGAGGTGCACTTGCCTCTCAGCCTTTTCTCAAAGCCAACAAGCAAGAGATGGTGATGGATACCAGTTGCTTTTGACCTGCTTTTGGAAAGGCTGTATTCTGAACGAGCCATGTGCCCAGTTAGTCATCTACAAGTTCTTGTTTGTTGGGAACAACTCATGGTTGGAGGTGGTGCAATTTTTTTTCTGCAGGAAGCTTCTGTTTCTAAAACTTCTTTTGTTTCAAATCAGAACCAAAAAAAGCCAACGTTTCTACTTGGCCTATGGAGTCGAAACGGTACAAACAGAAACAAAGCTGAGAGTTGTGGCGTTGATATGATAATGCTGCAACAAGAAACTGATGTTGAAATTCACTTCTAAATACGTTGGAGCTAATTGAAATTTTTTACTTAAAGTTGATTTAAAATCTTTTTCTTAACACATTGAAATGAAATGGGCATGTTCCTGCAAAACACTTCAGTTTGGACAAACCATTTTCTATCATCAAATTTGCTTCAATTTTTTAACTGGACTACTCATAGTTTGGGGGAATCTAAGAGCTGCATCAGCAGCACATCTTGCTTTATCCCTGCATTTTAGCTCTCTTTGTTAATCACCTCTGTCATTTAGGGTTGAGCTTCTAGGACTGGCCCACTGTTGAAGGGTGATATCCACCCACTCAAGTGCAACAGTTCCCCGATGTGGCTACCGTGTGAAAATGACTGGCCAACATCAACTCTGCAAGAGCTGTCTGGAGCATCCATCTTAATCAGAAGTTAACGCCTTCTCTTCCTATTTCAGTGGTGCGTTCAAAGCTTTCTCTTATGCTGAGTAACCTCATCTAGAAATCATGCTCCTACCCTCACCCCAAAGGGAACACCTTGAATGAAGTCCTTGCAAAGACCCAACACAACTGCAGAGAGCCTCCTTAAGAGAGAAGAAAGGGGAGGAGAAAGCGTTGCTCTCTGGCTGGAGCAACCCCACCTCCCAGTTATTTCATCTTCCTTACAAGGCTAAAGCTAGAAGCTGTCCTCTGCCTGCCTGGGTCCCTTAAAAGCAGCAGAGCAAGCCCCAGGATCCCGGTTGAGCACGACCCGGGATGCGGAGGCTGGCAGAGATGGAGAAGGAGGCACTGGCGTGAGCCCCGGGGACTGCAGAGCAGCGAGGGCTGGTGCTCTCCGGAGAAGAAGTGTGATGGGATCTCTGAATCCTAAACCAGGTGCTCACTGATGCAGATCTTCCAAAGAAACATGAAAGCAACCCCAAGAAGAAGCCACTGATGGGGGAAAAGTGCAACAGGAGAGGTAAATATATTTTTCACTGGGAAAAGCATACATAACTGGCTGTGCTTTAGTTTAAGATTGATGATTGTAAGTGAATGCCTAAAACTGAGGACTGAAAAATAAATTTACTACCATCTGAATAAAGGCTTTGGTCTGACTCTGACTTCAAAAGCAGTACTAGCTTAAAAAGTCAGATCAGCACATTTATTCAGGTGACTGAAGAATTTTGAATTGTCACTTCAGGCATTCACACCTGAAAACTTCTTTAGAACCTGCTTTTCTGTTTTTCTCTGCTGTTGCTAGAGGATTTGGAGAAGTAGTATGTACATGTTTTTGGGTTTTTTTAAATAAAGAAGAAAAAAACCAAGCTGCAGAACCAAAACCTAAACTGAGATTGTAATAAAGAGCAGTCTTTCTGTCTGAAGCTAAATACTAGTGAGGCATTTAAAATGCTCCTGTATTCCTGTTCTTGCAGTATTTCGGTGCCGTTTCTTCAGAAGGATCCATGACCTACTGAGCTGGAATGTCTGTCTACATCTGGTTGGGGTTATTGTAGCTGGAATTTGGGATTCAGTTTTTTTTCCTAGTTTAATTGAAACAAGCTGAGGTTGTCTACACATTCTATGAATTGTTTCCACCTTCTAACCCTCTAGTCTCTCGGAAGTSTAATTCCAGGACTCATGCCTGAAGTAGAAAAGAGAAAACACCTTGCTAGTTCAAAACTGCAGCTCTTCTGTGGGCCAAGCTGCCAGTGAAAGTGCAAGGAGCTGAAAGACAGGAAGATTTGGCCCCTTGTCTGTAAGGTGCCCTGAGACAGATGTTTAGCAAATATGATACCGTTGATTTTAGTGTCACTGTAAGGTGTAATACCTGGCTTCTGGGCTATGTCTTTGTAACCCCAGTGGACTTACAGATGCTGTTATTCACCAGGTAAAATGAAAGACTGGCCTTTTGAGAATAGYTGCGGGAAGCCGTGACAGATCAAGAGACCAGTGGATTACTAAACAGCACCTGCAGAGTCTCATCTACGGCACTGGGGCAGTCTTCTGGCAAGCGCATGCTGAGGTGCTCGGCAGCCAAGGATGGAAGTGCTACGCCGTTCCTCAGTCTTTGCTGCGGAGGTGATGGAGGTTTTTGACCGGTCTCCCACTGATAAGGAGCTTGTGTCCCAGGCCAAGGCTCTCTGCAGGGACTACATAAATTCCAGGCTGATTCGAGCGGGTGTCAGCTGGAGCAAACCTGAGTACAACACACCAGTGCCTGGTGGTAAGCTGGCTGAGGTGTCCACCATTCTGCTGCGACTAGGTAAGTCCCTGTGGGTATGAACAGGAACTAAGAGTCTGATCTGGAGCAATTCAGACCAGACTAGGAAAGGGCCCACTATCTCTGCAAGTGTTGGGTGCCAAGAGGTTTTTCATGTGATGAGGTCAAGACTTTTGCTTGCTGCTGTACGCATTTGAATTTGTTCTTGGCAATCTTCCCTGAACAACTCCTTTACCTGTGTCTCCTTAGGCCCTTGGAGCATTGCTCAGCCCAGTGATTCTGCAGAGCTGCTTTCTCCACGGACTTGCAACAACGTAAAGGCATGATACCGCCCAATAAATACCAACAGCAAACTAAGGTTTTTTTGTTTGTTTGTTTTTGTTGGTTTTTTTTTTTTTTTTGGAGTTGCATAAGACTCCAGCTATGTAAGAGTTTTTTAGTTCATTCAGTAGTTTTTCTCAGCTGGGCATTTTAATGGATCTTGCTGTGTTTTTTCCAGACACAGGTCACTCGGCTGCTGTGACACAACCCAACCTGGTGTTTAGTAGAGTACTCCTAGCTCTAGATTTGGGCTTCATCAGCTGCTCACATAGTTAGTTGCTTGCCTGACTGCAGGGATGTTTAATTTGGAGGTAGCTGCTTAGACCATGTGTACCAGAGATTTTGTAAAAGCTGCTTTTCAATAAGYGTGTTGCATTTAATCTGTCTTTGCCTGCCTGAGTCATTCAGTGAGAGATGAGTTTTGCTTTTTGTCACTGGAGCAACTGTTAAATCTTCCGTGCTTGAGGTAGCTGTACAAATGTGGCAAATCTTTAGTACAGGGACCTTTGCATAAAACTAACATCACCTAGGCATTTCTGCGCAGGAAGAAAAGGATGCCCATCTAGGCACAAGCAGAAAAGGCCTGGCAGTGACTTGTTCAGCCACGATGCCTAACAAATGCCTGGAAGTCTGCCTTGGCAGGACCCGGTGGGTTTGTGCAATTGGCATRCTTTGGGTGTTGAAGCACGAAGGAGCTGGCTGGTATTGGCTGTCCCGTGCTGCCATTCAGTGCCCAGACTAGCTAGCCCCTCTCGTTGCCAAGATGCTGCTGCAGAGAGAGCAGTTTGAGGAGTCCTGCAGGGTGTGCTGGGCACAGCTGGTGCATGACGACATTGCCTGGAGTCGTGCTTGTACCCTGAGCACCCTCTAGGTGCTGACAGTTGCCTGGATTTTTGCTTGTGTGTTTTTTTTTGTTTTGTTTTGTTTTTTTTTAGGTCTTAGTCTCCCCTGTACTTAAGTCAAGCCCCATTTTGTCTTTTGGAATCCCAGCACCCTCACTCTTGGAGGTTGCTTCCAACATCCCTCCTTGCCTGCAGGCTGGAATATTTGTTCATGTCTGGCTTGGAAACTACAATTAACATTTGCATGTGGTTTAATTACACCAAAGTTCAAATAAGTCTGGTGAAGCAATGTTCAGYTGGGCCTAACCAGCTCAGGTCCAGGCTGATCTTCCCACTTTCTTCCCTTTCTTTCTACCTCTGTGTGATGTTGCCTCAAGTTTCTTTTTTTAAGGCATAGCCTTTTTTCTTTTGACTGACTTCTCATTCTTTTCCCTTTTTCTCCCATATGCTGACTTTTTTTTTTTTTTTTGGTTTTTCCTGTGGTTTTTTTGGTCTTTGTTTTTTGTTCTTCTGTCAATCTCATTGCCATTCACACTGTCTCTTTGGCCCTCCCTTTCTTTTCTACCTGACTTGGGGTCTGAGATTTGGTTGCTTTCAACCAGATCTTCTGTGGGTGGCCAGGAGCATGTTAAAGGGCAAGCAGGTGGCAGCCTGGATCTGAAGGCGTCTTCTGGATGACTCTCCTGTTACTTATTCCCGTCCAGATGGAAATATTTGGCTGATAGTCCTAGTCACTTGGCTCCTGCTCTGAGCAAATCTGTTTGGAGACAACCACGGTACCCATGCAACAAGAAGGGGGAACAGTCCTTCCTAGGAGAACAAAGAGTTATTTCCGCCCCATTTGTTCATAACCACCCGCTGCCACATGGCTTGTCCCTTTCTTTTCCCCCTTGTGGCCATAACCAATACAAGGCAATGTGGTATCAGGCCACATGCCAGGAACTGTAGTCTTTAGCTCTTTATGAAGTAGTGCAACAAGCCAAACCCGTTCTTGGCCCATGATGGTTCTTCTGAGAACCCTGTGGAGATGAGAAGCTGGGGGTATTTCCGAGTCCTCTTGTGTGTGCCAAGGTAGCGGTGAACTGTCTGGTGGGCTTAAAGGGGTGCTGGGTTCAGGAAATGCAATTGTGAGATCTGAGGGAGTGAGAGCCTTCCAGCCCAGTGATGCTCGGCACTAATTAGTGGAGTTAGGTAGACCTCAGACCAGCCTGTCATGTATGTCAGAGGTCTATTTTATCTGAACTTGTCTCTCCTATGGCCAAGGCCTGGACAAGTGCCCTTTCACCCCTGAACTGAACTCCTGCATATGGAAACTGTCAGTGCTGCCCTATTTGTTTTTCTGTGAGTAATGGTGAAAGAAGGAGGAGAAGCATGCAAATTGCTCTAAATGTTGCAAAGTCTGCAATGAGACACCTGAACACGGAGACAGGAGGGATACCACCAGTATCATGTGCTGCTGGAGAGGTCTTGTGGCCTCCGTGGTAGGGAATCTGAGTAATCCTGGAGCTGCTTTGCCGTGTTTTTTGTTTTCCCCTCTATTCTTCTCTGCGTTTATTGCTGCAGGGCAGGGCCTGCTTTGCTGGCATGTGTGCCTCCAACCAGAACTGGGCCCTGATCTCATCTGAGGCCTTCAGGCCCTGCTTGTTACAAGCTGCAACAGTGGCAGACTACCAGGTGTTGATCGCAGCGCCCTCCTGCTTCCTGTACATCCTTCTCGGCTAACCAAGGGCAAGGCTATCGCCTTTTTTGTGGGCAAGCCTGTGTGTTTCCTGTGGGGTGAGAAGAGCTGTTGAGGAGTGTAAGTAATGCTCCCTCTTATCAGGGCAGCCCATGCATCTGCAGGGTTTCCTCTGGCGATCAGACTGTGTGGAACAAGCCTGCATGTACAAATGGCCAGAACTCTTTATTTGTGGAATTCTGTAAAATTGAGGTTTGCCCATTTTCTCGCTGAGTGCCAGTGACCAGTTTAATGACTTAAGGTTCAGTAGCTAGTGACTCTGTAACAAACTCCTGATTTGGATGGCATCTTCCTTTTTGGTTCCCATCTAAATGATAACATGACATTTTCAGGAGGATCTCTTGCTCTCTGACGAGGGCAAGTCATCTGAGTCTTGCAGTGGGATCTAAAGATGTTTTGACAGCTCTCCTCTTCCCCTGGGTACCCCAGAGCACTCGTGTGCAGTAGAAGGACAAGGAGCTCCCATCTAAATGACCAAATGGGGACCCCCATGCACAAAGGGCCATTCCCATGTGGTGGGAATTGTGCAATGCTCCTACAGCACTGATCGCTGATATTTTAGGCCTGTGTTTTAAGTATATGGAATATGTATGTGCAGGTGTGTTGTCTGCATGGTAACTTTGAATCTATTTTAGTCAAACTGACAGAAGTGAAGATTCTCCACTGAAAATAAATATTTGATAAAGGAGAAAGGATTCATGTTCCCAGCAGAGGAAAATCTCCTGCCTGTGTGCAGCCCTCAAGAAATATCTGTGAACCCTTGTAAGAAGTTGCACTAGAGAAACAAATCCACTGGAAAGCAGACTTTAATAATTTTATTGCTCAGAAATGGTTTGTTTTGCTACGACAGGAAAGCTTTGCTGCTGCTGCCCAAGCTCCAGAGCACAAACCTGGAGAGGGAGGGTATTCTCTGCTTGTGCTTGGTATTTCCATCTTGGTCTTCAAGCTAACCTAACACCTCCAGCTGTTTCTCAGCTGGGGAGAAAACAACCCGGAGGTGAAAGCACATGTCGGTGTGCGTCAGGAACCTTATTGCTGAGGAGTCAGCCAGGCAAATGAACATGCATTTAACCATTTGGAGGAGAGAAAGAACTCCTGGTCTTCACTCTGTGCCTGTTTTAGCGTAAAGTAGCTGAACTGATAGGCTTTGTTCCATCAATATTGTGCAGCTCTGGGTGGATTCTTGGCTTTCATCAGGCTGCAGGATGCTTGAGTCTCACATCTTAGGGCTTTTTTTGTAGAAATCTTGTTGCTGAAAACAGCTGAATGTCTCAAAAGCATGCATAGATGCACATGTCTGCTTTTTATTTCTGATAAAAATTGAGGTGGCTTTCCTTATCGCAGGCCAGTCTCTTGTGGTGGAGGAAAGGCAGGCACTGGCTGGACTCTGACTTCTGCAACTGGCCTGGGAACGTGATCTGTATGAGGGGTTGCTGCAGCCATGCCACTGGTGCAGGTCCCCTGTCTGTCCCCCCCACACTTCAGAAGTCCTGGGCACAAGGGCTATTAGGAAGCAAGAGAGCAGATGACCGTATGCACTCTGTTGCCTTTTAAAACTAAAGCAGAGGTGGGAATAAGTCTCTGTGGCTGGAGGGGCACGTGGGGTGGCCCCAGCTGCAATTCCTGCATGGTTAGAGCAGGGCCTGATGTTCTCTGTGTTGACTCCTGACTGTTTGTTTCTAGGGGATGAGCTGGAGTACATCCGCCCCAATGTCTACCGGAATATTGCCCGCCAGCTGAACATCTCGCTGCACTCGGAGACGGTGGTGACGGACGCCTTTCTGGCAGTAGCTGCACAGATTTTCACTGCAGGTACTGTGCCCAGACGGATACACAGACAGGGCTGGGAGGAAAAGAACAAGATGGGGCTGACTCTCTCAGAAACGGCATGTTTCTGGGATCGCCTGCAAGGTGGGGCCTGATTTCTGAAAGAGCTCTGGGCAGTTTGGCAGCGTGCCCTGCTTTAATGATTTAATGAGAGCTCCTGTATGCTTTGTTGTTCTGGCAGGGAAATGCCCTATTTTATACATCCTCCTGGCAGGTTCTCGCTCRTTCTAGAAGGCATCTCCTGCCCTTCCTCATTAGGAGGTGGTGTTACCCCATTACACAGGGAGGTCACTCATTCCAAGCTCCTTTGCTCACCATTGGCAACTGGAGGAGATTCATTACATGGGAGTCTCCCTTATTCCAGCTTACGTTGCTAGTGCTAGGAGCCAGAACTAACTCATCACAAGGGAGTTCCCCTCTTCTGGCTTCCTTTCCCCCAGCAACAGCCAGAACTGCAGTGGAGCCTGCTTCTTGCAGCTGTTCTCTTCCTTTCTCACAAGCAGAAAGGCAGGAGCCTTGGCCTTCCAGGCTAGTTGTTCCCAAACAAGCAGGTGCTTTGAACTTTCTCACAGCTTAGACCTGAACATTCTGCTGCTGCTATTTGGCTGGTCCCAGTGTTGATTGACAAAAGCAAAGACACCTCTGTGCTATGTTCCTGCAGGGGAGCCTTGGCCTCCCTTGAAAACAGTCTCTGCCTGTGCTTCAGCCCCTCTGCCCGTGATTGGGAATGCAGTCTGGGGGAATCAAGGGAGGAGAAAGGAGATTTCATTTTGAGGTGACTCATGTGTTTGTGTAAGGCAAGCCCTGACATAACTATGGGTTTTCTACTATGTCTTGTGTTGTCTGTGTAAAGGACAATAGATGTTAGAGAGTGGAAACATTGGTGTGGTTTGAAAGCAAAGGACCTAAAACACCTGCTTGCTAGCATCAGAGTAGTGTGAAAACACTGGAACCAGTGGCACTGACATGGGAAGTGTCGCAGGAAGCAGTGGTCTTTGTTACTCTGGAGGTAGTTGGGACAGGATAGAAATCCAAGTTTCTCATGTACTTTTGAATAGGCTTCCTCATTCAAAAACTCTTTATCTTACACTCAGCTACACATCCTTAGGGGTAAAAACTCTGTGGGGACCGCTGGGGAAATCCTATGCTGAGATCTTGGACTTAGGATCCGAAGTATGCTGTGATACAGAGCACAGATCCTCTCCAGAATATCAATAGATGACAAAAGAGATCTCCCTGAGAGGGACTGCTAGGGGTTGTATCACGAATAAAGGAGGGCTCCCAGGAAGGTCTAGCAAGGCGGATTTATCCCTTGGATCAGGAAAATCAAAGCTCTGTCGTAAAAAAGGGTGGAATTGGACTCCATCGCCAGTACTGCAGCCCTCAGCGTCCTTTCAAGGTATGTCTGGAATGCGGAGATTGCCTGTGCCCTGGGCTGGCTTGCAAAGCAGTATGGGCTCAGAAAGCAAAAGCTGGACAAATATGACAAGAATGTCTCAGCGTGGCAGTATTCAGCCACAGGTGCCCTGTCTTGTCACTTCGGTGACGAGCTTTGCTTGCTCCAAGGCTTACAGAAAGCAAAGGTCAAGTTTGCAGGCTCAGGTATTTGCGGTACAAGTGAGTAGGTTTTGTTCTTAGATGAGCATAGCTGACTACATCAGACCCAACCTACTTGCAGTGCCAAAGTGACACAGGGACTTAAGCCAGAAAGGAGGCTGGCTACAGGTGAAGCAGACTGTGTGCGTGCTGCTGCACAGTATAAACCTGGCACTGGAGAGAATGCCCTGCTGGCTTTTGGGAGTCCTGCTCTTGCCAATGTGTATTGACTGGGTCATTGCAAGAGTTGCATTTTTTTGGTGTTCTTCAAGTTCCCAGCTCTGGAGTTAAGAGGGAAGTTGTCTGAAAATGTTTTTGTTGGATGTAAAGCTAGAAATTGTAACTCTGGGCTCTAAACAGAGGGTTTTCAGGGGGTCTTGTAAGAATGGGAGCCCGAGTCTCAGACTTTTGAGACTGGCAATGCTTCAGCCCTTAGGAACAGTGTTGAAGCCCAGACTCTGGCTCTGTTGCCAGTGCTACCTCTCTTTTGTGGACACTGTGCTACATAAATTGCTGGCAGCACAGGGGATGGATTCCAAACCTTCCTTGTGCTCTGTAAGCTCCATTTTCTCCTCTTTCCCATGTCTGCCTTGAGAGCAATGAACAGGACAGCCTGTGTGAGCGCGAAGCTGCGGTTGTGAATCCAATCACTTGCTTGTATCAGTTCATTCCCCTGATTTCTCTTGCTAGAAGACCGCTGAGCAGCAGAGGGGGAAAAGTTTGCTGATTTTATCATTCCAGGATCCCAATTGCAGTCTTGAGACTCAGCATTTAATGCTAAATCCAGCAAATCAAGAGCTGGCTGTGGCAGCCAGACATTCATTCCTTATTTTTTTTCCTAGTACAGAGGAAGGAGGCTCTTATTCAGCAAGGGAACCAGAGAGCTCAAATGTAGTCTGAGTTTTCAAGCCAGTTACTGACAGCTCAAGCGGTTGAGCCTGTTTTTAACAGCCCAGTTTAGTAAGAAAACAACTGCAGTTTGACATTCTAGCTCCTAGACAGCCTGGGGAGCCCCCTTTAGTCACTCACAAGGCCTATCCATCAAGGGAGTGGGATGTTTTGATGTTATCTTGCTGGAGAATTTTTATCTTTAACCTTTTCTCCTCCCTTCTTCTAAGAGTCCTCTTCTTGTTCCCCAATTTGCCACAAGGGAAAAAGGCTGCATTATATCCAGCGGAGGTCAATAAGTACTGTGGCGCTAGCTGGCTATGAGCTTGCACTCACGCTGCATGTGGCCTCCCTCCATGCTCTGGTCTGGTTTTGAGTCATCATACTGTAGCTCTGGCTGAGCTCACTTGTTATCCATGTTGTCTGTAAGTCTGGACTAAGCACAAGCTCTGGGTGGTCTTCTCAAGAGGGCAAGTCTGAGGATGTTTGACACCTTGGTCAGGGCCCACTGTGTGGATGAACGGGATCATAGCTGTGTTTACAGCACCGTCAGTCCCTAGTTATCTCAAGTTTTGGCTTTTCCCTGGTGTAGCATGGGCAGCTCGAATCCAGATTACAGCAATTCACAGCTGAGAACGCAGGCAAAAAGTGAGCGGGTCACAGGACATGGTAGGGCTAAAGCTGTATTTCATGTCCCCGTCTCAGCACAACCTGCTAGTTGGACAGGGCGAGGACAGTGTCCGTGCAGAGCCTGGCACCACAGGGCCCTGAGCTGGGCTGGATGATCAAGGATTGCAGCACCGTCAGCTCGGGGGTTAAGCCTTCTCTCTCTGAGCACACGCTCAGTGCCTCGCTCCTGCTCTGTGACAATACCACCACCAGTTCTGTGCCTTGGCATCTGATCCAAAGCTGTTCTGGAGCCGGCAGAAGACTTTCCACTGACTTTAACAAGCTTTGGATTGGGGCCTGGCTGAGCTGGCATTTACCTTAGCTGTTTAAATAAACTCCGGAGGGAAGGGGTCACTTGGTGGAAGAACAAAAGAGGAAAAGGCAGGCCCATTTTTTCTCCAAAAGGGATTTCGTCCTTTTTATACTGTCATGGGTGCTAGTAGGTTTTTAATCAAGAATGCTTGGGCTGCAGTAAACCCTGTGCAACAAGGGACAGGGATACGTGGTTAATGGGTTGTCAGGAGCAAACACTTTCCTCTGCAGCAGCAAATGCTGTTAGAAACGCATCTCACTGCTGCCTCATCATTTTGGCCTTATGAGATGAGCTTGCTGCCTTGTGCGCATCCCTCTTGGCCTCTTTCTCTACGCCAGAGGGAAGTATATTGTGTCTGGCTGCCTTCTCCCARCCGTTGAAATGTGGCACTTGATCATGTTTCTCTTAGGTCTGATTTGCAAGTTATACGTTGCTGTTGAGTGGGGCAGAGGGAAGTTTATCTGAATAACCTTGGAGAGCGTGTGCAGTGTGTATGTTCGGAGACCCCGCACATTCGTGTTACACGGCTTCCCAACTTCTCCACTGGGGCAGGCAAGCCGATATGCAGTGGGAACACTTTCAAGAGCAGTCCTTTCTTGTTAATTCATTTTCCCCTGGGCTCGCCAGTGTTTACATACCTCAAGCTCCACGGCTGGCCTTGAGTCTGCAACTTTTATTTCTTATTTTCTAAAACTCCTTCCAAGCAGCTTTTCACATYTTCTGCATCCTTTTGAGTTGATGCTTTTGTTCCATGTCTGTGGGCAGAAGTTTTTAGGACTTTCTCTGTTTTAATCGCTTCTTCCTGGACTGGTTTTGTGTTCCCTTCTGTCTTTAGCTCCCGTGCCTGCTGGTTGCRCAGTGGGAGTCTGTGGATAGATTGTCTCTCTCCACTGCACTTAGTGATGAGTGCCCTTGTTTCACCCAGCRTGGATGGCAGCCAGACGTTTTGAGGAGTTTGGAGCGAGGCAAGGAGTTTTCTTTGCTTGTCTGTAGTGGCCAGAAGCAATTCCATCTCATGCTGAGGGATGCATCAAGCCAGTGTTACCCTGACCCTGGCCTAGATATTACAGAGGAGCAGAGGCAGATGTTGCTTTGACAGTAGATTGTGTGCCTCTACCCCTACCAAGGGGTCCCATGAAGAGAGAAAAATATATGGCACGTGTTCTGGAAAAGGGCAGATTAGGTGCTRCTGTGGTCTGTTCTCCGACGCTATGCCTACTTGGGGCTGAGGGGGCTGCTGGAGCCCTCCTGGGACAGACAGACAGGCCACAGGCGTGGCCCAGTGCTTGGTCTAGAGCAGCTATTGGAGATATCTGCTTTTCCCTTGCTTGAGGGTTCTCCTACAACATCTTGACTGAAAAAGAGCATAAGATATGTCCTACCGGGTCAGATCAGGAGCCCAGTGGTTCAAACCAGATTGCTCTATCTTCTGTCTCTAGTAGTGGCAATAGGAGGTTCCATGTAAAGAAATAATACAAGGGGGAGGTTTTCCTTTCCTCCCACCCGAATGGCTCAGCTTTTCCAATAACAGCAAAAGCAGACTTAAAGATTGGTTTGACCTGCATCAGCACACTCTGCAACGAGGAGGAAAATGGGAAGTGACTGCTGAGYCCCACGTCCATTGCCAACAACTTGGGCTCTCACCGTGGTCTGCRTGAAATGGAGAGGGGCTGTGTGTGCTGGGGAAGTGTTCACCTCATGCAGGCCCTGCAGCAAGCACCGCCAAGTAGCAACCTTGGCGGAGAAGCCAGGAACTCGGGGAGCTTTTTCCCCATTTCCCAAGGGAGGCTGTATTTAGGCTGATGTGTTTGTAGAGCAAACCACTTTGTTCTGTATTAAGGAAATCACAGAACGGTTGAGGTTAGAAAGTATTTCTGGAAATCACCTAGTCCAGCCCCTCTGCTCAAGCAGGAAGTCACGGACCTATTTGAGCCTTTACCTTTCATAGGTTTTGAATAGACTTTTCTTCCCTTGGAAAGACAAACTTGGATTTAAAACAAAGTTAATCAAGACAGCAGTCATCTTTCCCTGCCAGGATGGCCTCAGCTCTAGCCTTTGCCACTGCCATGTAAATATTTCAAAGCTAGTGGACTTGCTTGAGATATGTAAGTAAGAGCAGTGTCAGTAAAAGCTTGGGAATAGGCTGATGAATTCTTCCCTGAAATTTTGGGCRACTTTGGGCCATGTATGCAACTCAAAAGAAACAAAATGCAAGGAGACAAATTTCAGTGGGGAGGGAGAATGGAAATAATTGATTTACACTAAGGCTGGGCATCARCCAGCTGAGGCTCTGGTGCAGAAGAACGTGGCCAGCGAGAGGTAACCTTTCCAAGCCTCTCTCATTAGGTGGAGAGGTATTGACCTGAGAGAGGATAGCCTCTTTCTGCTGGTATAATTTACCAGGAGAAGCCCTCTGTCTAGGGTTTTCTGATGCGAGTTTTGTAGCCTCTTCCTGGCATGTTTTGCTGGCTGCCATGGTGACACACAGTGTGAGAAAGATAGATAAATAGTGCGAATACCACACRGGCAGTGAAATTCCTGAGTGACAGCTATGGGGAAAGGACCCACAGGGCCTACGCAGAAAATAAAACCAGAATAAAAAAAACCAACCAATTTAGCTATATTAATAATTTCCTTCTGGTCTTGGAGATAGTGAGCTGGTGAAGGACAGAGGGTCACAGAGGACTCTGAACTGCTGCAGGGTTATTGTTGTTACAGTGCCTTGCCAGAGTATCTTCTGTAGATTTGGATCTCATATCAGTCATCAGGGGACAAATGGCTTTGGAACAGTGAGTGAATAATCTTCAGTCTAACAAATGCCACTTGTGTGGCTGGCATTTAATTTTTTTTTTTTTTTTTTTTAAGTTTTGCATTTAAAAAAATTCCTAGAAGCGTTAGTGTGAGCATCACTTTTGAGGCATCATGTGGAACGATCATTCTGTTGAAACTTGTACATATTGTAAAGGCACAGGGGGAACTGCTGCAGTGTGAACAAGCGTGAGGACTTTCAAGCCCTGCTCTGTGGAGAGAGGTTCTGGGTGCCTGGGGATTTGGGAATGATACGAAGGAAAGAGGCAGAGACTTTGCTTCATTCAGCTTGTATTTAAAGATTTGCTTTCCTGGCTGATAGATTGCTGAGCATATCCAGTTTCTTGCTCATGTTTTTAACCCCTTCTACTCCTTAGATATACTGACTGAAATAATTGATTTTCTTCCTCTCACCTGTTTTCTTTCTCGTTGCAACCCAGGGAGAGCAGTTTTGCATGCTTTTAAACTTCTAAAAGTTCACCTGGCTTCTGCCTGTGTCTGGGATAGACCTTGGACAGATTCCATAGAAATTTGACACTGCAAAATACTTCACAGCATGCTTGTTAAATATTACTATTCCAGATAATAAAGTAAGGGAGCAATTAAACTTCCTAGCAGAATCAAAGGAAATCCGCGTGCCGTTGCTGCGGTAGTGCTTCTGCATGGGAGCAGAAGGGTTGCGTTTCCAGGTCGCTGGTCCTGATAAAAGCCTGATGAGGGACTGCTAGCTGCAATGTTTCAGCATGGAAGACTTATGCCCAGTGGCACTGGCAAAGTGCGGGGGAGACCCAGGGAGGTTGGCTGGTACCCAGAGCTGAGCTCATGACTGTGGGGCACTTATCACTAGTGCTAACAGGAAGATGACTGCTGCTGGGACAACTTTCATGGAGCATTCGCTTCTGGCAAGTCTGCCTTGCAGGAAGTTCTGCTTTATAGGAGATTAGATAACTGACTGACATTCCCTTCCCTGCACTGCCCTCAGTGGGATATGCCATGTTAAATATTGCAGGCAGAGTCACCAAACTCTTGAAGGTGCCTGCCTTTCCGCAGGAGACTGAGGCATACTTCTTAAGTCAAGGAGGCCCCCAACCCTCTTGGTACTGTAGCTTTGAATCCTATCTCTTCCCAGGAAACATGTGCATGGCTGAGAGTTAACAGCAATATAAACAACAGCGTGCGCGTCTTCCCTGCTTTAGTGATCCCTTTGGGTGCTTTCAGCAAAGCTGGGCACCCGGGACTGAGGGGGSATCAAAGCATGTCCAGATCAGATTACTACTTTCTGCTTCTCCAGGTGGAGAGTTCTCCCTGATCCAGCTTGCCAGGTATTTCTGGTCTTCCACAGGAAAGCATGCAGGACTGTGGGTGCACCTGAACTCTGAGCTGCAGGCACGCAGAGCAGGCGCCTTTAATGAGGGAGAGCTGTTTGGTATTGTGCTCTTTGACTGTCTGAGGCTGAGCCAYGCGTGCGTGTTTGAATCTGAATGTCCTCTGTTCTTCTTACAGGCATAACGTGGGGCAAGGTGGTGTCCCTCTATGCTGTGGCAGCTGGGCTGGCCGTGGACTGCGTGCGACATGCACAGCCAGCTATGGTTCACACCATTGTGGACTGCCTGGGAGAGTTTGTCCGCAAGACCTTGGTGACGTGGCTGAAAAGGAGAGGAGGCTGGGTAAGAGATACTGTCTGATCAAGCTTGCTTCTATCCACGCATGGACATGGGGAAGTATCCGGGTTAGTGAAAGTGAGAGTGCCTACGCTGCAGCTTGGAGACAGGCTTTATGCAGAAAAACACTGAGTGAGGTTCTCATTCAGTCCTGTGGCCACCACCCTCCTACTTCTATTAGCCTCCATGTAGCTCTGTTACTGCTTCATGGTTCTGCCTGTGACAACATCAGTTATTATAGTCCTCAGCTTCCTGCACAGCTGTGCCAGGCTAATTCAATCCTGACCTGCTGGTGCCTCTTCTATTCCTGTCCTTAACTTCTCTGGAGCTGCTAGCCAGGCATAGCAGGAGGCTGCAAACAGGAGTCATTCAGCGTGGTGGCTGTTTTCTAGAAACTGGAGAAATGAAGCCTGCCAACTTATTTCACCTTTCACCTGCCCCACAGCTCCCTAAGTCAAGGGTTAGCATATTAATGTAACTTCCACCAGAGGGAATGTCACGGGGTTATTAAAACCTGGTAGCTCGTGCCA
Source organism: Apteryx rowi (assembly GCF_003343035.1). NCBI lineage: Eukaryota > Metazoa > Chordata > Aves > Apterygiformes > Apterygidae > Apteryx > Apteryx rowi. The sequence continues at coordinate 508,446 of NW_020450706.1, forward strand.
TGCCTGACCTGGCCTTGGYGATGCTCTGTGAGTAACTTCTTCTGATGTAGCTCAACTGTAGCTCAAGTCGTAGCATGCTTGCACTTTGAAGGGCACTAACAGCACCCATCAGTGGGGTCTGGCCGTATAAGGGCTCTTGGCTCTGTCACTGGTCTGTGCTGAAACTGTGTGTAAGGCACCGTACTGCTGCAGACTGGAGCGTGGTATAAGCACTAGCTGGCTTTAAGCATCAGACTTTTTAGGTTCTCTCTGCAGCCCATGGGAAATGCAGTGGTCCTGTGGAGGACAGGTCAGAGTAAGAGCTTTATTTAGGTGCTAGGGAACAGCCAGACACCTTTCTAGTGACCTCCCYAGAAGCCCGAGATGGCTGGTTAGCTGTGTTAGGTGTCAGAAGCTGGGTGGTATTCGTATGTCTCTTGGTCTCTGGGCCTGTCTGGCAGGAATAGAGACACTCCTTGGAGAGGTAKAGCCTGAAGCACTTTAGAGGAAATACTGCCTGGCAGATGCTGCCTGGAGTTAAATGTTCCCATGTGACACCACAGAGCTCTTGGGACATCTTGTTCCTTTTCCAAACTGAGCTACAGCGGCAAAGTTCCTCCTTCCCAAGAAGTGGTATTTATTCCTGAGCCGTAAGGAAACGGGAAGGCACGCCTCCTCTTTCAGACCCAGAGGGTGGTTGCTTCTGTGGGTCTTGGTCCCCTGCACTGAGCCTTTCCAGGCTGCAGTAGTTTTAGTGACCTGAGTTCCCCAGGGGTGAAATCACCTGTGTGAGGGAGAGCAGCTGGGAAAGCAGTAACGTTCTGATTTTGCATCCCATGTGCTTACTGCCTGTCGTTGCTGCCTTAAGTACTCCATGCCCTCTCTAAAACTTCATGTGACCTTGAGAGAACTGGGTCACGGAACGGTTTGGTYGGGCTGAAAAGAGGCCTTTGACTTGAATCCTGATCTGATTCATTCTGTGGCTGTGCAAACAGTTGTGCCAAGATAGAGAAGAGGATATCCTGTGAAAGGGGCTGATTAAGTGGCACTGCTCCTGGAGGTGAAATCCCTGCCTCGGTATCATTGTGAGGCTGACTTTGAACTAGGTAACTGTAGAGCTGGTTGAAATGTTTTCTCTGGAACAATTTTTCCTTTGGGGAAAAACAAAATTCATTAAAATTGAAATGTTGCATAGGAATGCGTCTCCTCCTAGTCTCCAACTAAATTTCTCTTTGTTTTGATAATGTCCATGCTTTGATAAGTTAACATCTTGTTTTGATTTTTGTGTTACRTTCTTGGACTTCAAAACAAGTGTTTTGATAGTTCCAAATGGATGGTTTTTTGGAATGGTTGCTGCATAGCACATTTCCAACATTTTAATGAAAGCCACCTTCTGACCAGAACCAGTTCTTTGGAACTGAGGAGAAAAACCCTGCCCCACTACTCGTTCCATGTGCTGTTCATTCCTCTTTAGCTGGCTATTGCATATAGCCACCGGACTGTGGTGGTCACAGCCTGTTTTGAGTATCCTTACCAGCAACTTTGGGCTGCAGAAAAGAGACACCTTCCCTCTAGAAACTCCATGGTTTCTTCTGTCTGGGGGATGGCTGCAAATCCTTTTGCATCTTGTCCTACGTTTCCCTGAAAGTTCTTACTCTTGATCTAGGCACTGCAGCATGAGGTTTCCCAGCCTTGTTCACAAGGGAGCCAGAACGCAACAGCTTTGTACRGGAGACCCTTTCATCTACGGCCTGACCTAGCCGTTTGCTAGTTTGTCTTGGCACGGCGCCCACGTTTCTGCAGTGCACGTGGTCCCAGTCTCTTACACATCAGTGCAGGTTGAGACTGCCAAGAGGAACCACCGTGCTCTGAGCTGTTTCAGGAAGGCCAGGGTGGAGGTCTCGGAAAGGCATTTGAAAGTCTCCAGTCAGCAGTAGGGTCTCATATGCCTCCTTTGTATGGCAGAGAAAGCCCCCCCGCCGCCAAGAAAACCCACCTCCCAAAAAACCCCAAACCTCTTAGGGGAAACAAGAAATAYTTAACCCTTTGAGGTATCATCTGTGCCTGGGAAGAGTTTGCAGCCTCAGTGGTGGCTTTATAGTAGAATGGAAAGGCTTTTAGCAGCCATGCCATATGTTCGCTACAAAGAAGAGCACAAAGCTTGAACTTGTTTGATGAATAATTAACAGACAAGGATCAAACTGCCATCGCAACAGCTTATCACTGCCTCACGGGACTGAAAGACTTATTTAATGAAGCATTTAATGGAGCAGCTTTGAGATTTTCAATTCCAGTGCCTTATCAGGTGTGTTTTATCTGGATAACAACAGTTAAGGCAATTGCTAAGTGGCTGAGCAATTTTATTTATTTAAGCAAGTGCCATATGAGTTTGTAACGTGGATTTGCAGGACTTTCTAACTGAACAGGAAAGTCTGTCTACAAATCCAAATTTGCAATTGGTTGTTTAATGGTTTGAGCAGGGAAATGATATGCTCTGTGTTTGTGGCTCTGTTCGGGGGTAGCCCTGGCAGAACTGACCCCTGTGCTGATATGTACTGAAGGTGACACATTCAGGCCACTGATAACCTAATCAGACTGATTGCTGTGGTATATGTGCTTCTGACGGCACCTCTTCTTGATGTGCCACAGTGAGGTGGTTGCCTTTGGTAGGGCTTAGCTTTAAGGACTTCACACTTTCTCATCTGGAAGTTGCCTCTCTGCAGCTGTAATCGACCCCATGTGCATATTTGGGACTGGCACTCGTTCACRTGAGGCACTAAAGCTAGGAGCTAGTTCATCTTAGGTTTCTTGGAGAGTGATCAGCTCCCCTAGCATCTGAATATCCCTGTACGGATGCCTGTCCATTATAGCCTCTCTTGATTAAAGAGGCAGCTTGACACAATTACATTTTTAATTTGACACCCTTGCTGGAACCTAAAATTGGACAGGCTGAATCAGTTCTGGCTTTTTTTCAGTACAAAGTAGGGTGGATTTGCCAAGCCATCACTGAAAGTCTTTAGGCAGACCTGTTTTACCTCACAGTGGAGACAAAATACTTATAACACTGGTACGACTTTGCAGCAACTTCTACTATGTTCTGACTTGGCCGCCTGCTAGGTTTGTGTGTGCTTTCCATACCGTGGGAGCAGCCCACGTGCTGATTCAACTTCCTCCTGTCATCCTATTCCCCCCTCTTCCTTCTGCACCTGTATTCATTCCTCCTGCAGTCTCCACTGGTGAGTTTTTCATTGGTTCAGGGTCTCCTGGTGCTCCTTGGAGAACAGCGGTGCAGAATGATGTGGTGTGCCGGCCTTTCAGACTTCTTTGGGAGGGAGGAACTGCTTGGAAAGTGRTTGAGGCTGCTGTCAACCAACCTTTGACCTGTCGATGACAGTGAAATTGGTTCATGTTGCTGTATTTACTAACCAGACACTAGGGATTGCATTTGTCCTTTCAATCCTCCTTTTTGTTTTCTTGCAGTTGTTACTCAGGTAAGTCTGGTTCAGCTCAATGATGTCCTGAACATATGCGGAAATACTGGAAAGGATTATTGGAATATTCAGCAGTTCTTATTTTACTGTCAGAGTTGAGGGTATGACTTCATTCTGCTTCGTCACTGAAAGACTCGTATCAGAAAGCAAACTTGGAGTGCTGCTGAGCTAAACTTGTAGAAAAAAACTTTTGGGGCTGATGAATGTTTGCCCTGCTTGTGACATGAAACCAAATTCTCCTTCACATAGGCCACCCAGTGGTATTGCTGAAAACCATCTCAAGTTGACTTGCTGCTGGTACGCCCTCTGTTACAGAACTACAGTCCATATCTCCTTGTCTTAGGCTGAAGTTTAACCACAAACTCAGATATTTTTCTCCGACAATTTTCAATTGTTTCCCCCACCAAAAGATGCAGTTTTCTATCATCTCTGTCCTATTCACTTTAGCCCTCCAGATGTTTTCCACCTTCTCCTCTTATTGCCAGTTGAGATTCTGTCTTCATGAATTTGCTGGATTGTTGTTTGTTTTATTCACTGCGGGCCAGCTTGAAACCAGCTGCCCAAACGATCTTTAAATCTGACCCACGCGTCTGGGAGGCATCTCTGCCAGCATACACATTTCCACAAACAAAGCCTGCATTACTTTGGAATTAAATTGGGGTTGGCTTGCCTGAATGAGTTCCAAATAAAACATTAAGGCAAGAGGAAAAAGTGCAAGCAACTTGAGCTGATATTAAACAGGACAACCTCTGGGAAGCATCTTGTCGGTACAGAAAAGAATGAGAATGCTGATACAGCCAAGGCTGCTTTGCTCTTTTGAAAAGAGGAGAAAAGAAGTTTCTTTCATGTTGCTGTTTAAAATGCTGAATGCTTACAGTCTTTCTGCAGCATTTCTTTTCCCCTGTGTGGCTTCTCCTTGTTGATGAAGAATGAAGAAAGTGTATTTCGCAGAGCTCCTAAGCATGATTTAATACCTTACAGTGCATGGCAAGGCCAGAGCAAGTGTTTGGGGCTGTTTGTGGGATGGCAAAGTGGTGCCGCAGAAGCGGTGGGGTGGTACCGCGGGTTGTGGGGTGCACGAGGGTCTGCAGCAGTGCCGCAGGGGTTCTGCGAGTGTTGTTCTGGGCATCCATTGCTGATGATCTCCATTTCCTCCCCTTCAGGCAGACATCACAAAATGCGTTGTGAATACCGACCCCAGCCTTCGCTCTCACTGGCTCGTGGCTGCCGTTTGCAGCTTTGGGCACTTCCTGAAGGCTATCTTCTTCGTCCTTCTGCCCGAGAGATGAATCCGAGCTTCCAGCTGCAGCCCCGTACCCCATCTCCTCCCCCACTCCAGAAGCAGTGGCGACAGCAAACTCTGAAGAGGAGGAAGAGAAGAAAAAAACTGGGACACACAAAAAGCTAGTTCTCCTCTCCCTTCAGCTGTGAGCACCCGATCAGCCACAGTCTCCTTCTTGCGGCCACAGGAGCCTTCTCTCCTGCTCCCCATTATCCCTTCCAGAGTCTTGTTTTCCCGGGTGACTTCTGTGCGGCTTGGACCACGCCAATGCCTGGGCGGACTGATTGCAGCTGTGTGCAGTGTGGACTGCCGGACCTCCGTTCGTTATGATCGTGTTGCATGCTTGAGCTAATGGCAGGCGGAGGGGAGGAGGAAGGGGATGATGTTTGAAATGGAGTAGYGAATGCAGAGGGGGAGAGTCCCTCCTTTGCTCGGTGGAATTTCCCTTTCAGCCCTCGGACTTGCCTTTTGTCTGTCCTTGTTGTTACATTTGTGCTTAAGCTCTGTCTCCTCCTTTACACCCAACTCTGACTTGTTGGGCTCTCTCCACAGCGCAAAGTGGTCGAGGGAATAATGCACTTGTGGCTTTTTAACATGATGAAAAATGTCCTGTGGTCAGACGCTTCCCYCTCTGAAACATCTTGGGAGCCGTTGAGTGGCTACAGAAGGGGTAGGACTAAAGGGCAATTGCATTCGAGGTGGTTGGTAAGCTGCTTCAAGCAGGGGAGCGAGGGCAATGCCTTCAGACAACAGCTGGGGCTTGAGCGTTGTAAAGAAAAGAGAATTTTTCTCCACTGCGATTCGAGCAGAGCTAAACCTGTAAGTAGGACTGGCTTGGGGGGGGGGGGTATGCGCAGGATTAAGGGAAACCGGGAGTGGACTGTCTGATGTTTCGAAGGGGGAAAGCTGTGTCCAAAGCGACTGATCTGTGTTTCTCCTTTGACGTCTTCAGAAGCGTGACTTGCAGTCTTCCGTTGTGGCAAACAATAAAAGAAAAGAGGTGGTGTTTCGCTATTGCAAAGGGTGTTGTATTTGCTTCCACGGTTAAAAATTCCAAAAAAGGCCAGACCAGTGCAGAGAGACAAACCCTCCATCCATGCTAAAAATACTTCGGCTTTTCCCCTGGTAGAACGTGTTAACATGTTAAAACTACAATTTGCCTGGTTCGTGCTAGGATTTTAACCCATGTTGTTACCATGTCGGAAAGGGGCTGTTTTCTCTGGCGGAAGCCTGGCCTTGCTGCCATCCGAAGGGGAATGCCGTGGAGCCTCGCTGGAGACACCCTGCCAGGTGCTTTGCTCCCAGGAGCATGGTGTCCCCGAAAAACACTGTTCYGTGTTAGGCTGCATATGGCATTATAGGGATTTTTTGGCTTTTTACTGGTCTACTGAACACAAGTGCAGGGCTCAGCTTTGCCAGCAGTACTGTACGCACAGTCAAGAATGTTTTTAATAGTAAGTTAATCTTCGTGGAGGGAAACTCGCAGGAAAACAAAACAAAACACTGCCCCCCACACACCCCCAAAGAACCCTACCAAAAACTCACCCAAAACAAGAAAACCCCACATCTTATTTTATTTTTTTACTGAGGCTGTGGGCTGCCTTCGGCCTTGTCTAGACAGACTTTGGCTACACTGCCAAAAGTTTGTAGGGGGATTTATACTGGCAAAGTTCCTAGTGTGGATGCAGCTTATGTTGCCCCGAGGGCTGTGCGTTTCTGTTTGTTTGTTTAAAGCTTGCGGCAGTTCCCCAAATAAAACCRAGTTGCCAAAGGACTTTTTTTTTCCTTTTTTCTTTTCTTTTCTTTTTTTCTTTTTTCCCCCCTTCCCCTGCCCTGGCCTAGCTGTAGCAGCATTAGGGGTTTTGCTGGTGCCTCTCCTGTTTGGGATTTTCTCCTTTAGCTTTCTGGCAGATCTCAGTGTGCAAACTTAGTTTGTGTATAGCTTAACCTGGTGAACTAATCGCAGTTTAAGCAGCGTGCAGAGGGTCCCTTCTGATCGGACATAAATGCAGTAAAAGCAGTACGGCTCACTGTAGGAGAATGCAGCTTCGTTTATTTTAAAGGACCTTTATCAAAAACCGGAGTTACTTTTGGTTTCTCAATCAGTCCCCTAGAGTGTTGGCAAAGCTGGAGAGAGGAGTCCCCAACTGCTGGAAGTACCCGCGTTGTGTGCTGACTTTGACAGTTTAGCAGCTGGTAAAACCCAGCTCGCCTTGTCACGACTAGTGTTTTATGAGGTGTGTGTGAGCTGATGAAGCTAACACAGTCCAACACTGCAGCCGTCAAGACCTTCCTCCATGTAGATGCTGTTTTGGAATGTAATACTTCAGGCTGTGGCTGCTTTTTGAGTAAACAAGTGAGACCAGAGGGACTACTAGCGAACATAGAGTTAAATGCACCAATTAAGTCAGTTTAGCAAAAAGATAAGGCTGATAAGCCAAATAAAGCAACACTGCTTGAAAGGAATGTGTGTGGGTGGGAAGGGGGTTACATACACAGGCAGCCAAAGTTTCTAATAGGAAACTGCTGATAGCAAAGAGCTGGTGAAGATTCCTGTGAATGGGCTTCTGTCCTTCGCACGTGGCGTTCATGTAGTCTGGGTTCTGTGGAGAGCTCGGGGTTCCCAGGGACTTCTCTTGTGTCCTTTTTCAGAGTCAAATGCAGGAGAGCCAGCTGGGGAAGTGGTTTAGGGAGAATCTGGACCAGCAGTTTCCATCAGCTTGTGTTCTTCAAGACAGACTTCTCCAGCTTTCTACTTTCTTCTTGCGTTTGCTAGTCCCTGCAACGTGCATAACGGAGCTCCTCAAAAGGTGCACTGCTCATCTTTCCCTTACGCTTTTCAATCGTTGTGATACTACTTTTATCCCACTTGCCGAGCGGGTGCTTCTCATGTGGAAGAACTGTGCAGTGGGCTGCTGTAGGGAGAGCCGTAAGGAGCAGCTCCCACAAAAGTGGCAAGTCTTCCACCACCGCTGGCTGCCTTTCTTATTTTGGCCTGGAGCTTCTGGAGATGCGAGAGTGTGTTGGCATCAGCTCCCATGTGACTTCTCGCTCCTTGTGCAATAACCACACCAGCGCTTGTCTTGCTACCAAAATAAACAGCAAACAGAATTACACCCAGTGTTGTGTGTTTGGGAAGCAACAATTTGGGAACCAGTCTCGAGCCTGGTTCAGCCAAGTATTTTGCGTTCAGTTTTAGCTGTAATATTTTGGCATCTCGGAGTACTTCCAGAGGTCCTTCACAACTTCAGATTTTCTGTGGTTCTGTGATTTTTCTTTTCCTTCCTGTGTTTTGGCCAATCTGACCTGAGGGGAGAAAGCAGGGTTGTATGTGGCACCCTAATAAACATTTTCCTTTCATATTATTGGTAAAGGTCCTATGGGTGTGTCTAAACCAAGAGTGAAAGTACCAAGATTACTACTGTTGTGCTTTTTTCCTATCRAAAACCTGATTGTTGTTCATCTTCCAGCTTCAAAAAATGAAATCCCCCCCCCGCCCAAACAAGCCATCTTGCATTTCTTACCAGCGTTTCCAATCATCTGCTTGAGAACATTGATAAAAGTGAAAGTTGCTGTTGTTTTTTTGCTCCCATTTAATGCTTTAAGTGAGACTTACCTAAACACAAACTGTCTTGGGAGGGATCGTCCCCTCTCCCCAGTAGCCTTCAAGTCCACTGACCAGTTATGGCCCCTGTGCTCTCCCTGGCTCAGCCTGGCAGAGGAGGGACCCTCTGGTAGCGCAGGGGAGCTCTTYCCCCCAGTAGGCAGCAGTCACTTGGCATGCTTGGAGCTAAAATCCAGCCAGGCTTTTGCTGCCTCTTGCTTTGCTGTCACGCCAAAAATATGTCAGGGGCTCGGGGGAAGCTGCGGCTATTGCAGCAAGGGAGGTGGTGGAAGCATGGGAGATAGCTGGGGAGTCTTGAGAGGAGAGAGAAGGCATCGGAGGTGATGAGGTGGCATCTTAAATATTTCGGTGGATGAGAAAGTGTTAAGCAGACTTGAATGGCCTGCGTGCTGTTACAGCGGGGACTGTCAAGGACATGGACACAAGCCTGTAAGAACCTGAGCTTCAACACTCCCTTTGGCCACAGAAAGACTTGTTTGAGTAAAAATCCTCCTCTGCCCCCCTGCTCTGTCTTTATTTTCAGTTTCTTGGCAATCAGTCTCTATGCAGTCAATGGAAATATTGTTTTTTAACAAAAAGGTAGTGGAAAAGCCGTCTTGGCATGGGCAGTTCAATGACTGTTGTTTGAACAATGCTTGTTGTGTCCTAGACCCAGCATTGCTTCCACCGCAACCTTGCTTGTACCTCTCCGTTGCCAAACGCTGGCAGCAGGGTCACCTTCTTCAAAACAAGCGGAGAAGTGGTCTCAGGCGCTCAGCAGATGTCCCTTGCATTACTGCGCTGTTTGCAGACGGGCTTTTGTAAATGGATAGAAAAAAAAACTCGGTGAAGCACTTAATTTCTCAGATTTGCATCTGTATTATGTACAGAAGTACTGAACAATAGAGCCAGGGAACGACATTGAGGTTTCCTGGAAACTGTGATACCAAACTTCCTCATTTTCAATCTTTTTTTCTTTAGGCTCTGAGAAAAAGCTCGGCCCATTTTATCGGTATTGTCCTTTTTGAGTGCAAAGTCTGCGAGTGGCTTTTGCGCACAGTTAAACTGAGCATGAAGCAGATTTAAAGTCCCTAGGATGACCTTTGGAAAAAATTAAGCCCCTAAGACTTTCTGGTGCCTTTGCCAAGAGCCTTCTTGATGAGGGTCACGTCAAGATGTGGCTTCTTGAATTTCTTTACTGTTTTTTCTTTTTTTTAACCTAGAATTTATAAACTTCGATAGGCATAAATTTGCCATAGATTATTATTTTTTTAGGGCAACATGAAAACAATCTATGCTAGTTAATTAAAGACAAGAAGACAGCAATTTAATCTGCTGCTGGCCGAGTCTATAAACTTGTTCCACCCAAGTGGTTTGACAGATGGAGTTTAAAAACTGACTCTGAAAAGCCTGTAACCTCTTTAAATCTAAACATTTTGACCCGTTGGGATTACAAACTCCTAGCACAGCTAAATAGAGTGAGCCTCTACTGAACTTTATACAGTCATCCAGGACCTAGAAGTGCATTACATGTTCAGACTAAATCTGTGGGAAATAAAATGCTCCTGGGTCAACCACACAGCATATAGGAGAAGTCCAGGAAAGGTCATTTAAAAAAAGCTTCACCCCTCATAAAAAAGGAAAAAAAAAAGTGTTGGAAAGGGAATTTCCACTTTCTTATAAACATATTTCAGACCTTTAGCTCAGAAGAAAGCTTTGTTTTATCCCTCTGTCCGGAGACCAGAAGGCAGTGTTAGAGCTGGTGTTCCCCATCACTGCAGGAAGACTTGAGGACATGTTTTACTTGCACCAAATGCTGAACTGTGAAGCTAAGCTTAGGGAAAAGCACTGCAGAAATCCATCCCCCCTCGTTTGAAATGTTCACTGCTGGCTCTGTCTCCTTATCTTCACTCATACTTTTATTAAGTTCGTCATTTAAGCTAAATAAGGTGTGATTTCTACCTCCAGAACACCCTCATCCCATGCTGGAACATGACTCACACTAGGCTTGACTCTAAGTCCCTCTAAGTCAACTGAAGGGCAACTGTTTTAGACTTTGGAGGACTGCATGAAGCACTGAGGACTTTTGTCATCGGTAATGCGATGGGAGCTGAGAGGACTAGTCACCCAGCAGGATCAGGTCCTACAACAGCTCTCCATCCCTCAGCTGGAAGTACTCCCTCCTAGTCCTCAGTCTGGCTTTCATTAGGCAGGAGCTGGAGTACTCCCAGGCAGTTTGGGGAATACAAATCCAGTCTTGATCCTGCTGTCTTGTGGCATTCAGATTGCACAAAAGGGATCAGAAGGCTGAATTTGCAACCCTTTCCCCCTCCAAATCTTACAAGGAACCAGGCTTGAGAAAGCCCCTCTAATCACTGCCAAAGCAGAGGAATTTACAGACTGCTCAGCAATCACGTCCAAGACACAACCCTAAAAACAAAAGCTCTTTCCTTTTTTTAGTGTAGCGTTACAGAAACATCCGAGTGGCCTTCCCAAGAGCGTGGGCAGCTCCCCTGTGCTGCATCCATTCGCTGCGCGCGGCAGGCAGGCTCCTCGCCCTTGGCAGGGAAACCCAGCCCTCTCGGGTGTCACCTCGCTGGACCTCACGTGAAGGTGTTGAGTCATGGGCTGCGTAGCAGTTGTCAGGGAGACAGTTTGTTCTCGTTCCCTATCGGAACTGAGCCTGAATTTTCTGATAATTTAAGAAGGGGATAAAAAACCCCAGCAAACAACCATTTATTCTGATCTCCTTGGCACTTCAGAGGAAAAATGAAATCATCAGTAAGCTGCTAGAATATACTTTGTTCCTCTGCCAGGAGATAGCCAGGCCTCCCTTCTTAAGCCTAGCAAGCTGCTACAGGCTAAATTCCTTACCTGTGCTTTCAGGCTTTCCTTCTCAGGGCTTGTAACATAGGCTTGTTGTCAGAGCCCCTGGGGAAAAGGTGCCTGGCCCCTGGGGCCTTACCACCGAGAAGGTAGCCCTTTCCAAAACACTGGGTGCTACTGCACAGTTGGGTCCCATCCTCACGAACATGGTACCCAGAGCAACGGCCCGCTTGCGCAGCAAGTTTTCCCTTTACTAGGGCTGACAGCYGGCATTTAGGCAGGGTGAAAAATGAGAAAATGCAACTATCGTTTGCCAGGAAGCAAAGAACGCCAAAGGTTTGGGGTTGTTTCAAAGCCTCTCTTGCCTGCTGCAAAGGTGCTGCTGCTCTCAGGGGTTTGGTATAATCCAGTTGGTAATGACCACACTGACGCATGCCGTGAACTGCTGATTTGTGTCTAGTGAGAGATTGCTTGAAGCTGGGAAAAGATGCTTCAGATATCTGTGCCCTCGGTTTTTATGGTGTAGCTGGAAAGGGAGACCAGCACTACTAAAAATACTTTCACGTTCAACATAACATTTTATCTCTGAGGGAGACTGAGGGATTCACAGAAAGTGAAGCCAAGGCTGTATATTAATACAAGCAATAAACTTCCCGGAATATGTAACTAGCTAAACTAAGAGGCATCCTTCCCAAACTTTGCAGCCTACTGGTGGGAAGACTCAAAAAAATCACACAGCAGCTTTGCTTAAATTTAAACAGTTTCATTCGGAAAAAATAATTTGGTTAGTAGAACTCCCTGTGTTATTCTGACATCATTGCATTCWCAGACTTGAGGTTTTCTGATGCTTGTTTGGAGTGTGGAAGCTGTGTGGGGTAGCCAAGAGGGAGGTCTCTGCGTGAAGGACATTAATTTTTGCTACAGTGTGCTGCTCCGATATAGCAACAGGTCCGGTGCCGTCGAGGCTGTGTAAGGAGAGGTAAAAGTCACCAGAATATTACTGCCACAGTCACTTCAGCATAGATGGCCAACATTTGAGCTGAGCAAGACTATTGGAAGAGCAGTTCAAGACTCCCTGGAGGCTCAAGGAGGTGCCCTGTACTGGGTGACATTTTCAAAGTGGCCTTCAAAACTGCAGATGCCCTCTCCAAGTCACCAAGCTATGCTGAAATAAGGCTTTGAATATAATGGTAAGACTGGGCTTGAGCCTGCTGAGCCTCTGCCGTTGTGCCTGTAGCCCAGTGGGGGTTCAGCAAAGAGCACTGCCATCCATCTGGGTTGGTGGGGTCTACCAGCAACATCTTCCCTATCCCTCTGCCAGGGCAGGCCACAAATGTGTTTACATAACGCAAAGACTCAGCCTGGGATGAACTTGCCCTGTTGGGTTGGAAAATGTTGAACTTGCATGAGCTCAAGTCCAGTTTTAAACAACTTCARAAGTGGAGGAAAACAGGCTAGGGTTCATAGCGTGCATTATAAATCTGCCCTTAAACTGCCATGAAAGATAGCAGAAAGATTGGCCCATCATTTTAAAAGCTCTTGTTTCAAAATACTGTTCTAATGGGCGCCCGCTCCAGCTGCGAGGCCTGCAGGAGAAAGACCATACAACCATACACATGATTTATAAACGCACAGTGCAGTAAAAATCCATGGGCTCGGCAGTGTGGCTCTTCAAATTATTTGAGTGCAGATTTGCTGCACGTCATCCAAAAGAGCTGTTTATATTGCTTGGTTGCTTTTGCTGCTTCCCAGGGCAAAAACAATCCCAGGGCTGAATAGAAACAAAATCTTGGGGATGGCAGAAGCCTGAACTGGTAACCTGCCAAGCAAGATTAATTTGCAGTTGCTTAAATCCCATATGGAAGTTCATAAAATGTAAAGCACTAAAGGAAAAGAACTAAAAACTCAAAGGAGAACAGTGTAGTCAAGGAGCATCCTACGGATTCACAATGTACTTTCCAAAAAATAGTTATCTTAAGAAGATAGCTTCTTACTAAGAAGCATTTGTTGACTGTATATATTTATGCCTACAGACATAAAAATTTCAATCAGCTTCTCTTTTTTTAAAAGGGAGAGAAGCAGCTGAGAAAACATTTGCCCTTTTCCAAAGAGCTTTATTCACATTATCATCAGAGTGGTTCAGCATGGAGGCACCAAGCAGTGCTGGCGGGAACTCTGAACTCTCCTGGGAGACGGGGTTGAGCATTGTATCAAAAGTGGAATTTAATTCTGCTGTTTTTCACTTTCGTGACTGGCCGAAGTGCCTCCATTTTGCTTCAGTAACGTCCCCAGTGACAGTGATGTCCTCTCAAGTTTTGCAGGGGTGAAATACCGAGGAGCTTTTCTAGAGGAAACATTTTTTTAAAAGATAGTTGTGGCCAGCAGGAGAGCAGGAGGAGTCTTTCCCTGCTCTGAATCTTTTCCCCAGTTTCCCCAGACTCCTCACACACTTTCTTCTGCAGTATCTCAGGCACAACCTTTTTCCAAAATTTACTCTCCATATCTGCAGTTATTTCCTGAATTCAGTGTAATGACACTTATCTCTGCCAAGGGATACTGGTGACTTCTGCTCTCTCAAACCAGGGGTGGTGGCTACCTCCCCAGCAGAGTCATTCCTTCCGTGTCTCACAGCTGGGGCTGTAGCTCCTTCCGTCTTGTCTGTGTCCCTGAGAGAAGCAGGGAGCGAGGCAGGAGGCAGATTTTAGGAGCGGGGTGTGCTGGCGCGCGAGACACCCACGTTGGCAGAGGCCTGGGGCTCCCTCGGAGTGGTTCCAGCAGGGGACAGGGCTCCAGGAAGATGTGGTGCACGGGAATCCGTTGGGCTGCTGGTGAGGCTTGGGAAGCGGCAGGACCAATGTGGGCATGGGGAGGTGAATAACAGGCAATGAGGGATTTCCAGCATAGGCTGGCAGAAACCTGCAGGGCTTCAGAATTTTCAGAGAAAACAGGAAAAAGAGGCTTTCACAAAGGCAATAACTTCCAGCAAAGGTCACTCAAGGCTAAGACAATGAATTATTGCCTGTCAGCCTGCTCTGACGCAGTGTCCTGTCCATCCCTACAGCCATTCCTCCACGCCACACTTTCTTCTTGCACAGCACCAGCACCCGACGTACCTCCTTTCCTTTCACTGGCCAYGCTGTCCACAGCCAGCTCCTGCCAAACTCCCAACCCAAACACCAACCGTGGGCCAGTTCCTTTAGGGCTATCTTGCCATTATCCACATGTCCACAGTTACCTCGTCTGAATCTGGCTGGGGTTGGACCGTGTTTGGGTGAGACTGTGAGGAGCTGGTGAGCATGTTGTTAGGAGCTACATGTGAGTTAATCTGTGACGGAGTCACTGAGGACGTGTGGGTGTCCTGAGGTCTGTGGGGACAGCAGCAGGAACAGGACTGTATGCAAATGATGTTTCCAGCAGTGTTTCCCGATTTCTTTTTTAGTAATTTGTGATAAATTAGCTACACGTGCAAAGGCAGATAGAAAGAAGACGAAATGTACTTATCTTAAACTCGCGGACTGACATTATTTCACAATGTGTGACCTTTGCTCAGGGTTTCTGAGTGGACTGTGGGCAGACACGGCATGCATTGATCTACTGCTACGGCTGGTTGCTACATGAGATGCAGGTGAGAAGTGTGGGCTGGTTGCTTTCTGTCTCCCCAGCCTTATCTGACTTGAAAGTTTAGTTTAAGGGAAAACGAAGATAGCTTTAAGCACTCAGGAAAAAGTTATGTAGAGTCCAGACTGGGCTTTCAATGCCAGACTGCAGGGGTCTGTCTGGCTTCATGCTGCTCTTGGGCAACCAGGAGCCCGAGATCAAAGCATCAGACCAGGCACGTACATGTGGAGCTACTCAAAGCAGCATGGAAAGATATCGTCATTCTCTGATGACCCTGGGAGAAAACCAGTCCAAGGTTGGTGAAAGAAGCATTCCAGTAAGTTTTACAGCAACAAGGGGGACAAATTCTAGCAGAGCTCAAGAGGTTTTTTGGGGTCCCTGGTAGAACAGCAGCCTGCTATGACATGTCTAAGGAGAGGGAAGAAAGATCCACACAGGAGCATATGGCATTGAGAATGAAGAACCATCCTTGGTTAGGTGGTTCTCAGAACAACTCCTGTTGTTGCTACCTTCCACAACTTCTTATTGCCTCTTCTGAATTTTCTGCGTGGGTTGGATGGGCCTCCTGCCTCTGGTCCTTAGGGGGAGCTAAGCTGACCAGACGGGTCCCTCTTGGGCAAAGCAATAGTAGGTGGGCATGACTGCGTGCATGGTCCCACGAGCAGCCTTCCCCTGGGTATCAGAGGAGCTTTCCCACCCTCCAGTTTAAGGCTTCCTTCCTTAATGTAGCCGCGGGTACGTTATGTCGTGGAGACGAGGAAACTGCTGCTGGGATGTAGCTGTCTTAAACCTCTCGATTAGGCTCTCTGATTCAGCCGGAAAGCCGACGCTTTTGTCTTTCCCCTCACTGGTGGGATGTGCTTGGCTTGCCGAGTGCCTCTAAGGAAAACAAAAGCTCTCCAACAAGAGATGATTGCTGCAGGTATAGTCACCTTTGCTATTAAACCAACTACATCGCAACGAATGCTGGCTCTCAGCCGTGTTCTGCCAGCCATAATCCCTTGCAAAAAGATGCTAGAAGAATTGTGGCAATTAAGAGGGAATCAGGGAGAGGTTCGTTTAAAAAAAAAAAAATCCTTTTTTTTTAAGCTAAAGGGATGCCTCAGACTGTGATGCAATCTGAGCAATATGTCTGAATGCAGGGTGCAAATAGGAAATTTAATAAGAAAGGGGGGGKTGAAAGGGCAGCGTTGACTGGTCCTTCACATCTCCGTCTAAGGCTTTTCTCTTACTTTCTTCCTTTGAGTTGCACCTGTTCCCTCAGGTTTGTTGCTCAGTCAGTCTTTCTGGAAGTGCACACAGAAGCCACATAAAACGAGGCACAAGTCAGGATTTTATCACCATTCGTATGTATATGAGTAAAAATGAGCAGTTTCATTTGGGTGTGTTGAAAAGCGCTTCTAAAAACAACTTGAGGCTTTGACCCAAGAAAATGCATGAATGATTTCCAGAAAAAACTTCAGAGAACATTTGCTATGACAGGCAGTCAAAAACCCGCCTGGGCCCTCCAGTGCCGCCTGTGCTGCAGTTTTATTGTTTTTTGAATGGGATGAGAAGAAGCAGACTCTCCCCCGGAGGGAGGAGTCGTTAATCGTATTCTGCCTGGCTGACAGCTCCTGYGCGTGGCCTTCGCCAGAGCATGAAAGGAGGAGACGGAGCCGATCGTGGGCCTGCAGTGGTTCCCCACCGGCAGGTTTAGTGGAGCAACGCTAACTGCCTGCCCCTGCCTAAAAGTGCTGCCTGTGCCGGTTCTGCAGTACCGCCGGTGGGACATTTGCTGTGCGCTCAGGCAAAGCGCCGGGCTTGCTAGTCTGCAACCTGCTCCAAACATGATTTACTACAGCCACAGCAACCTCGGATGGACTGCGGGGCAGCCTGTGCAAGTGCCTACATGGGGCTGGTGTGGGTGCCCAGGTCCAAGCTGGGCAGACACCAAAATCTGGGCACTGAAAGAATAAATGGGATGAATAATATTATTGTTACCAACCGGGGAAAAGGAGAAGGGGGGGGATTTCTCTTAGAAGTGAGCTTGATTCAAAGGGCGGCTGTGAGAAGCCTCTGCTGCATCTTTCCCGACCTTGTGCCTGAGGAGCAGGAGAAGACCCAGGGGCAGAGTCCCCTGCAGACCGCTGCTCCCTGAGCCCCGTTTCGTGGACACAGGCATTTTGTTAACACTGCAGTGAGCGGTCRGTTCCTGACAGAGGTGTATATACGGAGCACAAACAAATGGGATTTATAGCCGCCGACTTCCTGGCATTGCTTTCCAGGAGCAGAAGCAGCAAGAGCACCCAGCAGACTGAGAAAGCAACTCAGAAGAGTAAAAATTTTTGAAAATGTGCCTGTTCTCCAGACACTCCTGGGAGAACATAAACAGTGTATTTGGAAGTATAGCTGCCACCTTCCTCCTCACTCAGTAACAGTTCAACCTGCTGAAAATGTGTTATTCGACTTGCAAAGCATTGCAGRACCTCAATATTGTTTACCTCCTCCTGGTGAAGCTCAAATATAAGATGCCTGTGGCTGGCCTGTGAGATTATTGACCCACTGAGGCTTTATGGAAAGTCTGCTGGGATTTTTGCTCCTGCTGTTGTTCCAGAAAGTTGTTTTCCTGCTGTAGCAATGCTGGCAGCACTGACCTCTGAGTTAGCTACTAACAAGAGGGTTGTACATTGGGTGAAGAAGGCAGAACACAGCCAATAAATTAAATTATTTTGGCCCCTTACTGCTACAGTGATTCTGCGAAATAATTTGATGTCAAAAAGCAGGAAAAATAAGAAACATTTCAAGCAGTGTGGTGCAGCCCAGAAGGTTTTCGGGGATTAGCCCCATCCGAGTTTGGAGCTGTGGGATCACTGCTGTGCCGATGATTTTTGACTCTCTGGCCTTCTCTACAAGGCAGTGGCTAAATCCTGGGTCCTGGATACCAGGCACTTCAATGATGAGCAGCAAGGATTTATCCTACCAGGAAAGTTGTAGACTTATCACAGAATCGTAGAGTCCTGTAGGTGGGAAGGGATTAGTCCAAAAGTCTCTAGTCCAACCTTTGCTCTTCTGTGAAGAACCAAATGTGTTGGGTAACCTGATGTCCCCTTTYATTTCACACGCTCGTTTGTCAGCGAGGGCCTCCTAGCTAGTCATCACCACCAACACTTGGGCCCAAAGTGCCCTCAGCCGCCAAGCGGGTGCAGGTCCTTTTGCAAAGATCCCAGCCTGCAGTCAAAGCCAGCGGTAAAGCCTTCAAGGCAAGAAGGAAGATGGTTATTTAAGTTCACCTTCGGCCAGTTTTCCCCTCTCCTCCTGCCAATCCATCTGCTAACACTCAGTGACTCTGAGGAGATCCACCCACAGCGAGATGGTTCATTTTCTTTTAAAATGTTTGTAATTAAGAGCTCCGGTTCCATGGTGATAAGTGCTCTGCAAGTCATTAGAAATAAAGCCGTTAAATGAAGGAGGCACCATAGCTGCTCTTGAAAAAACAAAACAAAACAAAACACACCAGCGAAAAGGCTTGCCTCAGAAGGAAGCAGAGCTAGTGCTGCCTTTCCAGACTCGGGACGCTGTTTTTTGAAGATACAAACCTTTCTGGGCGTGAATTTGTGGGTGCAAATTAAGCCACAGAGCAGAATTACCACCCTGTGCCTGCACAAACTTGAATGCTCATTTATCCTCGGCTTTTGTGCCCTTCAGATGGTAGCCACCCCACATTCATAGTCAATGCAATATTAGAGAAAACCGAACCGATATGGGAACAGACTGGAGCCGGCTTTTTATGACAGCCTCTTTAGCTTCCCTTCTTGCTTTTCTCAGCTGCTGCTTGGCTAGCACCRCTTTACAGCTTCCTCACCCGGTGGCACCCGCTGATGCTCTGCCTGATAGGAGCCCGCTGGCATCAGCGCCGGGTTCAGGGAGGCCGAGCTGTCAGGGCYTGGCTGGCATTCTTCGTGGCGCCCTGCTGCCGCGCAGGGGTGTTTTTCGCTGTAATTAAAGCGGGTGATCCACACCCACGTGAGCCTGCCCCAGGTCTGAGCAATGCTGTTGCAAGATCCTAAATGAGCGCCGGGTTCCTCARCAGGGCCATGCTGCTGTGTGTCTCACCGGGGTTTTAAAGGATATATCCTCATGGCTTTTGGAGCAGCAGCGTGTGCTTCTTTCCTGGGAAACTGGGGGAGAAGCTGCCTTTCCTCCTGGTCTGGGGACCTTTGGGAAAGCACTGGAGAACTAGCAATCCTTCAGGGATTTAACCTAAATCCTGAAAAAGTTAGATAGTTCATATGTAGGGAGCTAGCTAACCAGGTTGGCTGTTGGACTGAGGGCACCATCATAGCTAGGGAAAATCATTGTATGTGGGGATAGGGGGAAAAGAAATACTGAGAATTAATATCCAGATAAGTGATCCTTAAGAAGGTGTGACTCCAAATTGCATAGCTGGACACRGTCCTGCAGAAATGTGTCCAAAAGTGTCTGCATTCCTTAGTCTCCCTTAAATTTGCCTGGAAAATCACAGCGCGTAGCAGCGTAGCCAGGCTACCCGCAGAACAGAGTAAAGCCCTGCGGGATTCTCCCTCTGCGGATCTATTGCTCTGAGGTTCGAGATGACTCACACAGGTTATTTGAAGAGCTAGAGGGATCCTGAGGGCAAAATTCGCTCCTGCTCCGCAGCATTGTGCAAGCYGCGTGGAAGGCTGCTTGTTCCTCGTTTCCAACAGCCCACAGAAGAACAGAGGCAGGACTGTTCAGCAGCTCAGTTTCGAGAGAAGAAGAGCCCACTGTGAAAGGCGACGGTCAAAYCTGTGTGCAGCCTTCCCGGAGGAAAACCTGCCCCCCAGTCTTGTTTCAGMGTACCACAGGTCTAAGCTGCAAAGGTGTTGAGGTAGCTCATGAAAAGAAAGTAGTCCTGGGAGCCGGGTAAGGAACAGCTCTGCTTGGCAGTGCAAGCCGGGTCCAGTTGCATTTAAGGGCCCTTAGTAAAGCTCTGTAGCATGACTGATTTAAAAGCAGCAGTGCAACCTCAGAGAAGCTTCCCCCCCCCCCCCC